>NC_064408.1:126210000-126510000 GCF_023375975.1 Astyanax mexicanus
TGTATGTGAGTGTGTAGTGTGTGTGTGAGTGTGTAGTGTGTGTAGTGTGTATGTAGTGTGTGTAGTGTGTAGTGTGTGTAGTGTGTATGTGTAGTGTGTGTAGTGTGTGTAGTGTGTAGTGTGTGTAGCGTGAGTAGTGTGTAGTGTGCGTGTGTGTAGTGTGTGTATGTGAGTGTGTAGTGTGTGTAGTGTGAGTGTGTAGTGTGTGTAGTGTGTGTATGTGAGTGTGTAGTGTGTGTAGTGTGTGTATGTGAGTGTGTAGTGTGTGTAATGTGTGTGAGTGTGTAGTGTGTAGTGTGTAGTGTGTATGTGTAGTGTGTGTAGTGTGAGTGTGTAGTGTGTGTAGTCTGTAGTGTGTAGTGTGTGTAGTGTGAGTGTGTAGTGTGTGTATGTGAGTGTGTAGTGTGTGTAGTGTGTGTATGTGAGTGTGTAGTGTGTGTATGTGAGTGTGTAGTGTGTGTATGTGTAGTGTGTGTAGTGTGTGTATGTGAGTGTGTAGTGTGTTTAGTGTGTGTATGTGAGTGTGTGTATGTGAGTGTGTAGTGTGTGTAGTGTGTGTATGTGAGTGTGTAGTGTGTGTATGTGAGTGTGTAGTGTGTGTATGTGAGTGTGTACTGTGTGTACTGTGTGTAGTGTGTGTAGTGTGTGTATGTGAGTGTGTACTGTGTGTAGTGTGTGTATGTGAGTGTGTAGTGTGTGTATGTGAGTGTGTAGTGTGTGTATGTGAGTGTGTAGTGTGTGTAGTGTGTGTATGTGAGTGTGTACTGTGTGTAGTGTGTGTAAGTGAGTGTGTAGTGTGTGTATGTGTAGTGTGTAGTGTGTGTATGTGTAGTGTGTACTGTGTGTAGTGTGAGTAGTGTGTATGTGTAGTGTGTGTATGTGAGTGTGTAGTGTGTGTAGTGTGAGTGTGTAGTGTGTGTGAGTGTGTAGTGTGTGTATGTGAGTGTGTAGTGTGTGTGAGTGTGTAGTGTGTGTAGTGTGTGTATGTGAGTGTGTAGTGTGTGTAGTGTGTGTATGTGAGTGTGTAGTGTGTGTATGTGAGTGTGTAGTGTGTGTAGTGTGAGTGTGTAGTGTGTGTAGTGTGAGTGTGTAGTGTGTGTAGTGTGTAGTGTGTGTATGTGAGTGTGTATGTGAGTGTGTAGTGTGTGTATGTGAGTGTGTAGTGTGTGTACTGTGTGTATGTGAGTGTGTACTGTGTGTAGTGTGTGTATGTGAGTGTGTAGTGTGTGTATGTGAGTGTGTAGTGTGTGTAGTGTGTGTATGTGAGTGTGTAGTGTGTGTAGTGTGAGTGTGTAGTGTGTGTAGTGTGTGTATGTGAGTGTGTATGTGAGTGTGTAGTGTGTGTATGTGAGTGTGTAGTGTGTGTACTGTGTGTATGTGAGTGTGTAGTGTGTGTATGTGAGTGTGTAGTGTGTAGTGTGTGTATGTGAGTGTGTACTGTGTGTATGTGAGTGTGTACTGTGTGTATGTAGAGTGTGTAGTGTGTATGTGAGTGTGTAGTGTGTGTATGTGAGTGTGTAGTGTGTGTTGTGTGTGTATGTGAGTGTGTAGTGTGTGTTGTGTGTGTATGTGAGTGAGTATGTGAGTGTGTAGTGTGTGTATGTGAGTGTGTACTGTGTGTAGTGTGTGTATGTGAGTGTGTAGTGTGTGTATGTGAGTGTGTAGTGTGTGTATGTGAGTGTGTAGTGTGTGTAGTGTGTGTATGTGAGTGTGTAGTGTGTGTAGTGTGTGTATGTGAGTGTGTAGTGTGTGTATGTGAGTGTGTAGTGTGTGTTGTGTGTGTATGTGAGTGTGTAGTGTGTGTATGTGAGTGTGTAGTGTGTGTATGTGAGTGTGTAGTGTGTGTATGTGAGTGTGTAGTATGTGTAGTGTGTGAGTGTGTAGTATGTGTAGTGTGTGAGTGTGTAGTGTGTGGTGTGAGTGTGTAGTGTGTGTAGTGTGTGTATGTGAGTGTGTAGTGTGTGTAGTGTGTGTATGTTATTAATAAACATTGTTATTTAATAATAGGTCTTTGCTTCTTCAGTGCTGTAATGTTAATTTACATAATTCTGAACAGATTTCGCTCATTTAAAAAGCCTGAAAAAGTTTTTAAAACGCTCAGTTTTAACTTTTTACTCATGAAGAAATGTGGGGTTTAAATCAGGCTCGGGTTCATAATGACAGTTTATGGGTCGGGCTGGATTCTTTGGGTCTGATCTTAACTCTAGCGTACACTGTGTGATTATTTTAATGGAGAGCGTTGTGGATAACTCACACTGCACGTTTGAATGGTTTGTTGTATTTGAACAGCGACAGATGCAGCTGAAGCTCATTCTCACTCATTCTCTCTCTAATCGTACAGTTTTAGAAATAAAAAATCACATCGAGAAACTGAGTTCAGACAGAGATAAAACTCAGTTCAGTTCAATAAACCTAAGATGAGTTCATCAAATATTGTAGAAGATAAAGAAGAGGATGAGCTTTTGCTGATTCCATCATTTAAAAGTGAAATGTAATGTAATGTACGTATAGTGTGTGTGTGTGTGTTGTGTGTGTGTGAGTGTAGTGTGTGTGTGTAGTGTGTGTGTGAGTGTTGTGTGTGTGTGAGTGTAGTGTGTGTGAGTGTTGTGTGTGTGAGTGTTGTGTGTGTGTGAGAGAAAACTTACATTTCTTTAATCCAGGTTTGATTCTTATTTCGCCTCCATGTTCCATTCTAAACACACACACACACAGACACATACACACACACAGATCAGCAGGGTGTGAGAGTGAGTGAGAGTTTCTCTCTCTGGGTTTATATTAGTGAACATGGTGAAGGAATATGAAGTTCTGGATTTTCCTGATACACAATAATTAACGTTAATCCAATTAGAGGAAACCAGAGCATCAGATTTAAATTTTAATATCTAATAACAGATTCAATATGCTGTCACACTTTAGCTTCTTCTTTTATTCCCAGCCTCTAGGGGGCGTGAGGGAGAATTATAGGGTCTCTGTTTAGAACAGGTGAAGAAGTAAAGGCTGAACCATAAAGATCCAGCTACAAAGGAAACATGGAGTCTTCAACTTTTAACCAACAAACATGTGGACTTCACTTTACTCTAAACTCTGATGAGCTCAATCCATTTTATTAACACCTGAAACACTGTGATTTATGAATAACGTACATTGAGGGTTCATCACGCTACGAACTCTGTAGTCCAGAACTTTAATCTTTACGTTCTGTCTATGGGCAAACCCTGATCCTGATTATTATTCCTAGTGTTGATCTGAAGCTGGATAATATGAGTTGCTTTCATCTTATAATATAATTTTAATTTATAATACAAAATTCACAACAAAAGGCTGAATACACCACATCTGTATATGCACTGTGCACTTTATTATTAAAATATATTAACTGAGAAAATGTAGCTCATTCTAACACAGGGTAACACTGGACTCTCTTTTTTATCTCTAACTGACCCTCATCACTCTATCTAACATCTGCAGCACACCTGAATCTTCCCCCTGAGTACTTCTTCAAACCTGAGTGTCTCCAGTGAGTAGTGTGGATCCTCCAGTCTGGCAGAAAGCAGCTTCTCTCCTGACTCTCCTGGGTGGTTGTAGGTCAGATCCAGCTCTTCCAGGTGGGAGGGGTTTGAATTAAGAGCTGAAGCCAGAGAAGAACAGCCTTTTTCTGTGATCATACACCCAGATAATCTAAAGAGAGAGAAAATTAGAGTAAGTTATTAACAGAGAGAGAAAGAGTGACAGAGGCAGACTGAGAGAGAGATTATACACTTCTGTATTAAACAGAAAACACAACAAACTACTCTAGTCTCTAGGAACACTGGAAAATGAGTCATGAATCCTCTTAAACTTTGTAAATATTGTAATTAGTAATATAATACAGGAAATTGTCAAATCCTGCACCTAACAGCTGGGGTTATGCATAGGGCTCAGCCAGGATCTACTACTCACTCAACTAACAACAATAGCCAAAACCACCACAATCTGATACTGGCTCGACAAGGATCCAGAAGCACAGCCTAACACTATGTTCATGGTCCATCGCCTCAACTGCCAAGTA
This sequence comes from Astyanax mexicanus, assembly GCF_023375975.1. Lineage (NCBI taxonomy): Eukaryota > Metazoa > Chordata > Actinopteri > Characiformes > Acestrorhamphidae > Astyanax > Astyanax mexicanus. The sequence goes on from NC_064408.1 coordinate 126,214,052, forward strand.
ACAGACCTACCGAAAAATAACCAATGAACAAACAGAATCCCTCCTTAATCTAAGCTCACTTCCTTAATCTATGGCAACAACACACTAACCACAGCACCCTACCTAAGCACAATCACACACAATAAATGACATTATAAGTTGCGTGAGCAGAACACAGCAACCACTACCATCTGATACTGGCTCGACAAGAATCCAGAAGCATAGCGAGCTATGTTCATGGTCCGTGCCTCAACTGCCAAGTACTCAGACGTCTGCAAAAACTCATGAGACAAATTACTACAAGAACAGCAAGACCACACCAATCCCCTTCATCCAAACTCTAACACAAACTTCAGTGCAAGCTCTTCTCAGGGGTCTTCAGGTAGGCACCTTCCTTCGTCAGTGTTTCGCTGAATTAGGCCCACGACACCTCCAGAAGGCTCAACAGTGAAGTCTGGCGTCCCAGACCCACCACCCTCCAAGCCTGCTGTAGAAGCACAAACTCATTCCCTTCCCCACGTAGCCTCAGCCCTTCTGAACCACAACCACCGACTAGATCTTTCAGCTACATCTGACAACTCCTTCACTACTGTCCTCAGCACACGACCTCCAATTCCGAATTCAGACAGCAGTCTTGTGGCAGACTTCGCAACAAAGCCTCTAGTACCTACCTCCACCGGTCTAATATACGCTTGCTAGGGTTGTCACGATACCAAAATTTTGACTTTGATACCGATACCAACTGTAGTATCACGATTCTCGATACCAAAACGATACTTGGAAGAAAAAAAAAACAATAAAAATATCTGAACATAAAATGTTTATTTTTGACTGAACTGGATTGAACACTGAACAATCGGTGCAAACGTTTTTATTCTAAAATGAAACATTTGAACAAAAAACAAGTTTCGTTATTATAACCTTAACTATAACATAATTATCTAAACACTTCCTAAAAACTAAAACCAGAGGTAATGGTAGCCTGACTATGTGAACCTGACGGGCGGGCAGAAGTTAAGTTCTGAATAAGGAAAATAAAGAGACAGAAGAACATTACAATGTTATGTTCATTTTAACACTCACTGCTCCGTTTTATTAATCAACCGTTTACCGTTTTTAATAAGCCCATGTTCAGTGTAACGATCAAGCAGGCTACGTGCCTGACCACAGATTTGCGATGGAAACGCGAAAACGTGAACATCTTGTGTTCATGTTTCACAGCCAATGGGATAATGGAGAAATAGAGAAAACCACGGGTCCAAAACAAAACTCCTGCACACTCCTCTCCGTGTTAACGTGATTTACTAGCAGTCGCTAGTAAATCTTAGTAAAGCTACAGACAGAGTGTATCTTGACTAACTCCACTAACCTGTCGACTTCTCAGCTCTTTGTAGAGATCAGGGTGCTTGTCTGCTAAATGAATGAGCGAAATATGATCAGAATTATGTTAAATAACACTGTAACATAGAAGCATAGAACTATTATTTAATTAAAATGATTTTTAAGAACAGCTAAACACAGTGCTGCAGGTCAAATGCGGAGGCGTTCACGTGCGAGAGAGAGAGACACAGAGAAAGAGACACAGCGAGAGTGAGAGAGAGAGACACAGAGAGAGACACAGAGAAAGAGACACAGAGAAAGAGACACAGCGAGAGAGAGAGAGAGAGAGAGAGAGAGATTTGCGTGTTCTGGTGTGAGCTACTCACAGGTAAAGGTTCTCTTTTATCTTCTCGTGCTCATATTCTAGTCCCACACATAATTCTGCAGCTCCCTCAGTGTTTTCTGTTGTACTTTGCGGCTAGCGCGAGCGCTTACAACTAACACCGCGGACCACGAGGTGCCTCCGCGCTTGTGCCGAATCCGCTACTGAATCCGACTCCCGCTTCGCGGACAGAATCAGCACAACACCCCCCGCTGTACAACTGCGGGAGTGAAAACAGCGCTTATAAATAAAGTAGTTTAGTTTCACTTTTCGTTATTTTCCTTATTTTATTTAAAAATAAAAATATAAATAAAAAACAGACGCCTACATCTCAGACTATTTTCCCACACTTCACTCCTCGCGCCCGTTTTGTCCACAAGTCGCGGACGAGAGACATCTGTTATTTTAGCCGTCGCCATTCTACACTCGCTGCTGCTCTGCTGGCTTGCGCATGAATCGATTCATTTGTTCAGAACACTAAGTTTATCTGAATCCTGCCACACCGACTGCTGCGGTGTGAATCAGTTTTCTTATGAACTGAATCAAATCGCGCCTACTAATTTGACTCATTTGAAGCTAGTGACTGGGCTATATACAGTATCGAAAGCATCGAACGCTAAAGAACCGAATCGTTTTTGATGACGTAGTATCGAAAAAGAATCGAACCTTCGGTACCGTGCAACTCTAACGCTTGCCACCCATGCTCTCTTACCTCAGCCACCAAGTCTGTATACTTCAGCCTTTTCCTTTCATAAGCTCCATCTACCTCGTCTTCAAACGGAACAGTCAGCTCTATAAAATACACTATCCGCTTACTTTCAGAGTACAGCAGTGTTATTGATGTGGAAAACAGAATCTTTAAAGTAATTTAGTTTATGTTCATCTCACCCCTTTTTCTTAAATTGTTTTGCTTTTTGCGTGAAATTTCAGTACATTTAAAGCTAATTTTTTTCTGAGGACAGATCTTAAAAATCAACGGCACTGGTCAGTTTAAAGAGTGAAAAGCCCTTATTTTACTTTATAAATTAAGCTGCTAGCAATTAACTGGTGACTAGTCAAGACAAGTTCATTTGTATTGTATCTTTCATACATGCCATCAGTTCTATGTTTTACAGAAACATTTCACACACAATGCAGAACAATTATTAAAAAAAGTTTCTTCGAATTTATAAGAAAACTGAGAACAAAAACTAATAAAATAATTAATAAGGAATTTGAATAAAAAAATAAATAAAACAAAAGGACATTTGTGCTGGTTTGAATCCTAGTGTTGGGGGCATTACTAGTGTGGATGGGGTATCTGGTCTCCCAAACTGGGGAGGACATAGGAGAAAAAAAAAGAACAATCATGTACTAAGAGTTTACCAGAATGCACAAAGATAAAACGTTTGGGCGCAGGTAAATAGATACGTTTTCAGTTTTTTTAGAGGTTATAGTCTACGCAGAACATCTCACAGCTTCTGGGAGTTTATTCCAACTGCAGCATAATGTCTCGTCATTGGTTCTAATTCTAGGTAGTGTTAACAGATCTGCCTCTACTGATCTGAGGAGTCTAACAGGGCAGTATTTCTCCAGCATATCAGAGATTTACGTTGGTAAAAACCTTTTTAGTGCTTCATAGAAAAGGAGCAGTATTTTAAACTTTATTCTCCAGCTGATTGTATGATATGAGCACTGGAGTTACACGTCCCTGCCTTTTTGTCCTGGTTAGTATTCTGGCAGCAGCGTACTGAATAAGCTGCAGTTGTCTGACAGATGTTTGGGGAGGCCAGTGAGGAAGCTGTTACAGTAATCTTATCTACTAGAAATAAAGGCGTGAATGAGTTTTTCTAGATTTGCCTTCATAAAGTATTTAAATCTTACTGTTTTTCAGGAAGTATAAAGCTGAATTGATAATTGATTTGATATGGCTGTTAAAACTGAGCTCTGAGTCAATTTCGATTAGGGATAGGTGTTAAAATTCAATACTGAAAAAGCACTGACTGAAATGTCTCAGTACTACAGAGTACAGAAAAGTCAAAGGAAATTTGGTGCCTGTTTTGTATTTGAGTCTTACTGATTGTGTGGGGTGGACAGGTGTCTTTATGCAGCTAACGACCTCAAACAGGTGCTTTTAATTTGTGGAGGCGGACTAACAGGTCTTTGAGGCCCAGAATTTTTGGTGATTGACAGATGTTAATTAAAAAATTATACTTTTTTTTTTTTAGATTATATCTCTCATAGTGGACGTGCACCTAAGATAAAAGTTTCAGACCCCTCCATGATTTCTAATTTGAAGAAGTCGCATTCAATTACTTATTTTACCTTTTTTATATGTAAAAAAGCATGTATAACCCTGTGTGAAAAAGTTTTTGCTGCTCTAAATCTAATACCTTAGTGGATGCCCTTGGCGGCAACAAATAAAGTCAAGGAGGGTTTTTGAGCATAAATGTCCTGTTTAATATCAGCTTAGCCACTTAGCCACTCCAAAACCTCCAAAGCCATGTCCTGCTGTCGAACCTGAAAACATCTGAGCTTGAGGTCACGAACAGATGGCCAGATATTCTTTCAGGATTGTCTCTTACAGCAAGTTGGGCAGGTCCTAAAGCAGCAACGCAGACTCTGACCATCATACTACCACCACCATGTTTTACGTTCAGTATGATGTTCTTTATCTGAAATTATGTGCTGGTTTTACACCAGAAGTTACGGGACTTTCCAAAAAAAAAAACACTTTTGTCTCTTCAGTCAAAAAAATATTTACCCAAAGTCCTGGAGATCATTAAGATGTTTGTTGGTAAATGTGAGACGGGTCGTTGTGTTATTTTTGGTCAGCAGTGTTTTTTATCTTGGAACTCTCCCATTGTGACCATTTTCACCCAGTCTTTTTCTTATTATTGAATCATTAACACTGATCTTAACTGAGGCGAGTGAGACCTGCAGTTCTTTAAATGTTGTTCTAGGTTTTTTGGGACCTCCTTTTTCAGATTAATGACTTTGTTTTCTTATCTGTTTTTGAATTTCTTCAGATCAGGGCAAGATGTGCTGCTTTTTGAGATCTTTTATCTGCTTCATGTTGTTAGACAGTTCTATTTAAGGGATTTCTGAATTTATTGTACAATAATCCAGCCTGGTTGTGGTTAGGTAAATGTAACTCAGCTTTCCAAAAATGTGATTAGTCACAATTAATTTGTGGGGGGGGGGGGGGGGGGGATACTTTTTTTTTTACAAAGGGCTAGATTGGTTTGGAGTTTTTCCCCTTAAATAATGAAATTATCATTCAAAACGTGCTTGTTCATATTTATAGGTTATATTTGTTTGATATTAAAGTTTATTTGATCATGAAAGGTTTTATTTGATCTGAAAAATGTTAGTATGACAAAAAGAAATGTGTATATATCTATATATGTATATGTATATGTATATGTATATATATGTACATAAAACATGTAAATACACTTTTGGTTTTTAGCTCAGTGTCAGTAGGCTGGATTAAGAACTGAATATAAGGTTGAAAACTAGCTGTGGTTTTATTAGGACTTAAAAAGTGAAGCTTTCCAAGAGACAGAACAATAATTATTGCAAGGAAGTAGGTGGACTCGTCCTGTTTTCCTGATTGTACTGGATTGTGTAGTTATAGAGATGTGGATGAAGGGTAAAGAAACAAGATAAAACACAATAGTAACAGAATATACATTAACTATTAAACAGAAAGCTCCAGTTCCACAGCTGATCAATTTTACTGTCACCTACATCTATATGCAGCTCATGCTCTTACGGGCTACAGATTATATTCTTCAACGGGGTTAAACTTTTTTTTTGGAAGCTAGAGTGATTAATCCTGCATATCACTGTAGAGGACATGTTCAGCAAAGCTATTTAAGAGCATCTGCAAGTAAATTTATGATTTTCTTCAAAACATTTGTGATTAGTGTGTGCCTACTTAAAAAATATATTAGTATGGACATCCTAAAGATGACTGCAAACAGAGTTCACATTTGATTGACTGGTGTACTCTGGCCTTGAGTAGAAGCTTCCTATTGTGTGATTTGATATATAAGTATCTCGTTAAAGCTTTAAATAACATATTTTAACACTTATAATTTCAAACTGAACCAACTCACCTGAGAATCTGCAGTTTACAGTCTAAACTCTCCAGTCCAGCAGAGAGCAGCTCCACTCCTGAATCCTGCAGATCATTGTTACTGAGATCCAGCTCTTTCAGGGAGGAGTTTTCCAACTTTAAAACTGATGCCAAAGTTTCACACATCTTCAATTGAAGATTACACAAAGCTAATCTGAAAAATGTGATATAAACACAAAAGATTTTACAATAAACACAAAGTTTAAATAACACATTTTGGTGATTTTCTTAACATATCATATTTCTTAACAATATCAGATTGTGGTGGTTTTGGCTATTGTTGTTAGTTGAGTGAGTAGTAGATCCTGGCTGAGCTCTATGTATAACCCCAGTTGTTAGGTGCAGGATTTGTCCTGTATTATACTACTATGTCATTATTTCTGCTCATACTGCAGAGGGAAAGTGGCCTAAATCCATATTTTAGTGTTCAGTGTGATTTTTTTAATATTCACACTGCCTCACAAATGACACCTATATTAAAACAAGATTTGGGACACATTTATCTGCAGTTTAGACAAAGCCAGAGTTACTTGAGGTTTTGTTAAGATCAGATAGAAATGTGGATAAAACAACTTAAGCAGGAATAAAGAAGACAGGAAGCGTGGACACAACTGTTAAATCACAGTAAAATCTATGCAAAAATATTGACATTAATCCCTAAATACAGAGATATAACCTCATCAATCCAGCACCCACTCTATGCATTACTTTCAGTTAAGACATGACTCCTATTTCCCTTTAGTCTGTTTAAAATAAAGCAACAGAAACACTGACCTGAGAGTCTGCAGTTTACAGTGTGAACTCTTCAGTCCAGCAGAGAGCAGCTCCACTCCTGAATCCTGCAGGTTGTTGTTACTGAGATCCAGTTCTATCAGTGAGGAGTTTTCCAGCTTTAAAACTGATTCCAGACTTTCACACGTCTTTACTCCAAGATTACATGAAGCTAGTCTATAATATAAGAATAAACAGATTTTACTTAAAAATACACTTAAATGAAAATGGAAAATAACAGCGTTATTCATACCATAGCATTTATCAAAATAAAGGTGTAATTATACAAACACACCCTATTCTTCATGGTGTCCTGATCTAAAAGAATATTTTAACTGACATACAAATAGAACACAAAATGAAACTGTGAAATACAGTATCTGTGAGATGGACTGGTGTTTCTTTATACAGAGATAGTAATCATGCAGAAAGCTAAAGTTACCCATTAGAAAACAGTTTACAGTGAGGGCAGCTCAAGTTCTGGGACAGATTATGAGTTAAAAGAGACGAAGAGTGAAGTTTATTGGGTGCTTTTTTAACCTGCCACCATTTACTTTCTCCCTCCATTTATTTATTGGTTATTAAATTCAGATCTGTGTTTTATACAAAAAAATCAGAAATTCCAGCAAATCAGGCTTAATCTAGATGAGTCAACCCCAAAGCCTCATATACATCCAAACTTTAGTCTCTGTATCTGATTAGTGCAAGACCTCCCAGTGACCTCCTTTATAGATTATCTGATATTATTGATTAGATAACAATAAGGTTTTTTTTTTATATTTATAATATCAGATATTAAAAGAGGGAATACTGTAACAAAAGATTATATTTTTATTTGACACATACATACACAGAGTAACAGATTATAACCTGGCCTGTAAGTACTTTAAAATGCTGTAAAATTAATTAATTTTCCATTAAAGACAGTAACTGGTTATTGGGTGAGCTACTTCTCTGTAATCCCTTTAAGTTTTGGGGTTTTCTAGAAAGCATGAATGTGTGTTTCTTTCAGCTGATTGAAAAGGTTAATTATGTATCAGCAGTTTTATCAGCACTCATTTTACTCAAATCAACAGCTAACTTTAGTAGCTTACTCATTGACAGACTGAAATTACTGTAACGCTATCTTGCTAACCATCGGAAGATGCTTGATTAAACTGTAACTGTGGAATGCAGAGTACTTGCCCTTAGCATGCTGGCTTTGTTCAATTTCCAAGTAAAGTGTAGCATTTTAGCATTTCCACAGTAAAATATCTCCAAACTAACAACTTTATAATCAAATCAGCAGCCAGACATTTAGTCACTGAGGATAAAACTGCTGTGTGTTCATTGTAAACTGTCGAAGTGGAATTTGGATTGGTGCTGTGTCTCATGTTGGTGTTACGTTGGGATTATGGTGTTTGCCTGATATCTAAAACAATAATTTAATAAATATCTACTGTATCTACTAATATAAAACATTGTGATTAATACATATTCACCAGTGATTTAATGAAAACTGTGAATGCCTGAATAAAAATACTCACAAAGCTCTTTTGGATATTTTGACTACTGGCAGCAGCCTCAGAAAACACTGCTCTGATGGGTGATATTTTCTGAGGTTAAACTCCTCCAGCTCTTCTTCTGAATTCACCAACACAAACGCCAGAGCTGACCACTGAGCAGGAGAGAGGCTGGCCTCTTGAAGACGACGGTCACCACCTCCACTCAGGTATTTCTGCACTTCCTGCACTAGAGAATGATCATCCAGTTCATTCAGACAGTGGAACATATTGATGGATTTCTCTGGAGAGGAGTTCTCCTCAATCTTCTTCTTGATGTATTTGACTGTTTCCTCACTGCTGTGAGAGCTCTTCTCTTTCTGTGTCAGTATGAATCGTAAAAGAGTCTGATTAGACTCCAGTGAGAGACCCAGAAGGAAGCGAAGGAACAGGTCCAGATGTCCACTCTCACTCTGTAAGGCTTTATCCACGGCACTGCTGAGGAAGCCATTTATCGATGTCCTGCTGAAAAGCTCAGATAGTTCAGTGGTTTGCTGTTCGGGGGTTTGCATAGTCTGATCCTTTGTGTTGAAATAGAGAAACGCATATAAAGCAGCGAGGAACTCCTGAATGCTCAGATGTACAAAGCTGAAGACCTTCCCCAGGTTCAGCAGTTCATGTTCCTGTCTGAAGATCTGGGTACACACTCCTGAGTACACTGATACTTCTTTCATATTGATGCCACTCTCTCTTAGATCTTCCTCATAGAAGATCAGGTTTCCTTTCTCCAGCTGCTGGAACGCCAGTTTCCCCAGAGCCAGGATACTTGTTCTAGTCTGCTGAGGATCAGGGTCACTTTTCCCACTGTATTTCTGGCTCTTGTGTTTGATCTGAACGATCAGGAAGTGTGTGAACATCTGCGTCAAGGTTTTGGGAGTTTCTCCACCCTCAGCTTCACTCAGCATTCTCTCTAGAACAGTGGCTGTAATCCAGCAGAAGACCGGTATGTGGCACATGATGTAGAGGCTTCTTGAAGACCTGATGTGTGTGAAGACTTTTTTGGCCAGGTCCTGATTCCTGATCTTCTTCTTGAAGTACTCCTCTTTCTGAGGGTCATTGAAACCCCGCACTTCTGTTACCTGATCAACACACTCAGGAGGGATCTGACTGACCGCTGCTGGTCGAGAGGTGATCCAGAGGAGAGCAGAGGGAAGCAGATTCCCCTTGATGAGGTTCGAGAGCAGAACATCCACTGAGGTTTGCTCTTCTATATCCACCAAGTTCTCATTGTTCTGGAAATCCAGAGGAAGTCGACATTCGTCCAGACCGTCAAAGATGAACAAAGTCTTGTAGCTCTTATAATGTCTTGGTTTTAAATCTTGTGTTTCTGGGAAGAAGCGCTGAAGAAGATTCACCAGACTGAGCTTTGTCTCCTTCATCAGATTCAGTTCTCTAAAAGGAAGTGGAAATATGAAGAGAACATCCTGATTTACTTTTCCTTCAACCCAGTCCAGAATGAACTTCTGCACAGAGACTGTTTTTCCAATTCCAGCAACTCCTTTAGTCAGCACAGTTTTGATGAGCCGGTTCTGTTCTGGTAAAGGTTTAAAGATGTCGTTACATTTGATTGGTCTTTCCTCTGTTGGCCTTTTCCTGGATGCAGCTTCAATCTGTTTCACCTCATGTTCCTGATTGACATCTCCACCTCCTCCCTCTGTGATGTAGAGCTCTGTGTAGATCTCATTCAGAAGTGCTGAGTTTTCATGGCCTGAGATTCCTTCATTAATTTTCTGATATTTTTCCCTCAGTTTGGATTTGAGCTTTTGTTGACATGCTGGAGCCAATTCTGATTACAGAGAAAGACAATACGGAACATGTAATCAGCTGAGATCAACCATTAAAGATGCTGTGTAGAACGACTCTGTGATACAGTAAATTAATAATTTAATAATAATGATTTCATTATGTTGTTTTTATACTGCATTACAGTTTTTATTCTCTTTGAAAATTTGGACTTAAATAAATAAATTAGCACCAGGCTGATACCAATGGTAACTCTTACGTCTCTCTAGTGTGTTGGCGAGGTCTGTCTGCTTCATGTTCCTCAGGATATGCAGTGTGATCTTCAGCACCCCCTCCCTCTGATCATCCTCCACCTCTTTCTCAGAGCATGCTGGGTAATCTGGACTCAGGAGTTTCTTGAATGTGTTCAGCTCGTTCATTACTAGAGAGATAAATTTCTGCTGCAGCTCCTGATTATGAAGAAACATCAGAGAATCACTAAAGCTGTTACAGTACAGAGAGAGATGATCTGAACAATCTGAACATCATTAAGACATCGATCTGAGAAGGGGAGGAGTTATAGATGCTCTGGTGTGTAAAATGTCTAGAGCTTACATTCTCTGCCTGAACCGGACCCGACCCAAAGCCCTTCAGAAAATAGTCTGAGATGTAGGCATCTCTTGTTTAATTATATTTTTATTTTATATAAAGCTCTGGCGTGATAATCACCATGTAGCTAAGTAACCAATTATTATCGTTAACGAAAACGAAGGAAATAAAGAAAACCGAAAGTGAAAAAACGGTAATTAAAAGGAAAAAACATAACTAACTGGAACTGGATTGTGTGTTTATATAACTAACTGAAATGAATTGAAATTATGTTATATTATTATAACCTTGTAAGTTACAAATGAAACTGTTTAAGAAAGGTGCACCAGTTAGAATGTTATAAACACGTGAGCTCAAAGTGGGCACACTTGTCCGCTTTTGACTTGCAGTGCTGTGTTTAGCTGTTCTTAAAATATTTTCAGTAAATAATAGTTCTATGCTTCTATGTTGCAGTGTTAATTAACATCATTCTGAACAGATTTCGCTCATTTAAACAGCTCGAAAATAGACAGTTTATGGATCGGGTCGGGCTCGTAATAACAGTTTATGGATCGGGTCAGGCTCAGGCTGATAATAACAGTTTATGGATTGGGTCGGGCTGATAATAACAGTTTATGGGGCGGGTCGGGTCGGGCTCAGGCTGATAATAACAGTTTATGGATCGGGTCGGTCTCTGGCTGATAATAACAGTTTATGGATCGGGTCGGGCTCGTAATAACAGTTTATGGATCGGGTCAGGCTCAGGCTGATAATAACAGTTTATGGATTGGGTCGGGCTGATAATAACAGTTTATGGGGCGGGTCGGGTCGGGCTCAGGCTGATAATAACAGTTTATGGATCGGGTCGGCCTCGGGCTGATAATAACAGTTTATGGATCGGGTCGGGCTCATAATAACAGTTTATGGATCGGGTCGGGCTCAGGCTGATAATAACAGTTTATGGATCGGGTCGGGCTCATAATAACAGTTTATGGATCGGGTCGGGCTCAGGCTGATAATAACAGTTTATGGGTCAGGTCGGCCTCGGGCTGATAATAACAGTTTATGGATTGGGTCGGGCTCGGGCTGATAATAACAGTTTATGGATCGGGTCGGGCTCAGGCTGATAATAACAGTTTATGGGGCGGGTCGGGTCGGGCTCAGGCTGATAATAACAGTTTATGGATCGGGTCGGGCTCAGGCTGATAATAACAGTTTATGGATCGGGTCGGGCTCAGGCTGATAATAACAGTTTATGGATCGGGTCGGGCTCGGGCTGATAATAACAGTTTATGGATCGGGTCGCGCTCAGGCTGATAATAACAGTTTATGGATCGGGTCGGGCTCGGGCTGATAATAACAGTTTATGGATCGGGTCGGGCTCAGGCTGATAATAACAGTTTATGGATCGGGTCGGGCTCAGGCTGATAATAACAGTTTATGGATCGGCTCGGGCTCGGGCTGATAATAACAGTTTATGGATCGGGTCGGGCTCGGGCTGATAATAACAGTTTATGGATCGGGTCGGGCTGATAACAGTTTATGGATCGGTCGGGCTCGGGCTGATGATAACAGTTTATGGATCGGTCGGGCTCGGGCTGATAATAACAGTTTATGGATCGGGTCGGGCTGATAACAGTTTATGGATCGGGTCGGGCTCGGGCTGATAATAACAGTTTATGGATCGGGTCGGGCTCGGGCTGATAATAACAGTTTATGGATCGGGTCGGGCTCAGGCTGATAATAACAGTTTATGGATCGGGTCGGGCTCAGGCTGATAATAACAGTTTATGGATCGGGTCGGGCTCGGGCTGATAATAACAGTTTATGGATCGGGTCGCGCTCAGGCTGATAATAACAGTTTATGGATCGGGTCGGGCTCGGGCTGATAATAACAGTTTATGGATCGGGTCGGGCTCAGGCTGATAATAACAGTTTATGGATCGGGTCGGGCTCGGGCTGATGATAACAGTTTATGGATCGGGTCGGGCTGATAATAACAGTTTATGGATCGGGTCGGGCTGATAATAACAGTTTATGGGGCGGGTTGGGTCGGGCTGATAACAGTTTACGGATCGGGTCTGGCTCGGGCTGATAATAACAGTTTATGGATCGGGTCGGGCTGATAATATGTACCCAAAGCCTTTAAAACAGCTGTAATTAAACCTCTGATCAAGAAACCAAATCTTGATCCTAGTGTACTGTCTAACTATAGACCTATTTCAAACTTACCCTTTATTTCTAAGATTTTAGAAAAAGCTGTAGCCCAACAACTTTGCTCTTACCTGCAAAGAAACCAGATCTATGAAAAATTTCAATCTGGATTTAGGCCTTATCATAGCACTGAGACAGCTTTAGTTAGAATAACAAACGATCTACTTATAGCCGCCGACCAAGGCTGTGTTTCCTTACTCGTACTTCTCGATCTGAGCGCAGCCTTTGATACAATAGATCATACTCTCCTTTTAGAAAGACTAGAGAACATGGTCGGTGTAACCGGAACTGCCTTAGCATGGTTTAAATCGTACTTAACCGATCGCTATCAGTTTGTGAGGATAAATGATATGTCTTCCAGTTATACCAAGGTAAGATATGGAATTCCACAAGGCTCTATATTAGGACCGTTATTATTTTCATTATATATGCTCCCACTGGGCAAAGTTATTAGAAAACACAATGTGAATTTTCATTGTTATGCGGATGACACGCAGCTCTTCATATCAGCCAAACCTGATGACAGAGTGAGAATAAAGAAAATTGAGGATTGTGTAGAAGATGTAAAATCATGGATGTCGCACAACTTCCTCCTATTAAATAGTGATAAAACAGAAGTTCTCCTATTAGGCCCCAAAGCTGCTAGAAATAAATTATCAGACTTAATGCTAAATCTGGCTGACTTCTCAGCCACCCCTGGTTCAGCAGCTAAACACCTTGGAGTTATCATAGATTCAGATCTAGCATTCGATAAACACATATCTAATGTTACTAGAACAGCTTTTCTACACCTCCGTAATATTGCCAAGCTAAGAAATGCCCTATCACTGCATGACGCAGAAAAATTAGTACATGCCTTTATTACCTCAAGGCTAGATTATTGTAATGCGCTACTGTCTGGATGTTCCGGCAGCAACTTAAATAAACTTCAGCTAGTTCAAAATGCTGCAGCCAGGGTCCTCACTAAAACTAGAAAATTTGACCATATTAGTCCAGTACTATCAGCACTGCACTGGCTTCCAGTCAAATTCCGCATAGACTATAAAATTCTCCTGTTAACGTATAAAGCCCTACACGGGCTCGCTCCTGAGTATTTACAAGACCTCATCTCCTGTTATGAACCACCGCGATTACTTAGATCTCAGGGTGCTGGTTTATTAGTAGTTCCTAAAATTCAGAGGAGCTCTGCAGGAGGAAGAGCTTTCTCTTATAAAGCGCCTCAACTCTGGAATAATCTCCCTGAATATGTTCGGGACTCAGACACAGTCTCAATCTTTAAGTCTAGACTGAAAACTTACTTGTTTAGTTTAGCTTTTGGTAATTAATGATTTTCCCTTTAGATAAGGCTGCAGATTCAGGGGTTCATGGACAGAGGAAATTGTGGTAAACTGAGATGCTGGTGCTGTTGTTCTCCCACTGCACACGGTCACTCAGGTTTGTGGACGGTGGAGTGGGTGGATGCTGGTGTTTCAGGGTGCCTCCATGTCTATGTTACCTTCTGGCTCTCTGCCTTTAGTTAGGCTGTTTTATTCAGTTCTGCCGGAGTCATTTGCCACACTCTGATAATGTTTTAATATTCTCAGTTTTGCATAAATCCAGTCAAAACTAATTCCATCTCTCTGCTTTCCTCTGAGTTACTGACTGCCCACCTGTCTGACCCGATACCGATGTTGGACCCTCAGGCTCTCGCGTCTCCTGTCCGGCCAGACTGATGGAAGTTTCTGAAGCCAGCTCTTCTCCACCACCACCACAGATCAGCTGCTCATCGACCATCTTACTCTCCACTACAGATTACATCCAAGCCATTAGTGGCGCTATTACACTCCTGAGTACATAAAACCTATATGGATGTATAAAAGACTTTTTAAATTTTAATTTAAAAGTCGTTTGACCAGTGGTAGGATGGTCCCCCCACAAATGTGAGTCTTGGTCCTCCCAAGGTTTCTTCCTCCTCCTGCAGCTCTGAGGGAGTTTTTCCTTGCCTCCGCGCTCACTGGGGGTTCTGTATTCTGTATTTTCTATGTGTAATGTTTTGCCTGATTCTTTGTCCTGTAATCATGTTTCTGTAAAGCTGCTTTGTGCCAACACCTGTTGTAAAAAGCGCTATACAAATAAATTTGATTTGATTTGATTTGATAATAACAGTTTACGGATCGGGTCTGGCTCGGGCTGATAATAACAGTTTATGGATCGGGTCGGGTCGGGCTGATAACAGTTTATGGATCGGGTCGGGCACGGGCTGATAATAACAGTTTATGGATCGGGTCGGGCTCAGGCTGATAATAACAGTTTATGGGTCGGGTCGGGCTCGGGCTGATAATAACAGTTTATGGATCGGGTCGGGCTGATAATAACAGTTTATGGATCGGGTCGGGCTGATAATAACAGTTTATGGATCGGGTCGGGCTGATAATAACAGTTTATGGATCGGGTCGGGCTGATAATAACAGTTTATGGATCGGGTCGGGCTTAGGCTGATAACAGTTTATGGATCGGGTCGGGCTGATAATAACAGTTTATGGATCGGGTCGGGCTGATGATAACAGTTTATGGGGCGGGTTGGGTCGGGCTGATAATAACAGTTTATGGATCGGGTCGGGCTGATAATAACAGTTTATAGAATGGGTCGGGTCGGGCTGATAACAGTTTACGGATCGGGTTGGGCTCGGGCTGATAATAACAGTTTATGGATCGGGTCGGGCTCAGGCTGATAATAACAGTTTATGGATCGGGTCGGGCTCAGGCTGATAACAGTTTATGGATCGGGTCGGGCTCAGGCTGATAATAACAGTTTATGGATCGGGTCGGGCTCAGGCTGATAATAACAGTTTATGGATCGGGTCGGGTCTGGCTCGGGCTGATAATAACAGTTTATGGATCGGGACGCGCTCAGGCTGATAATAACAGTTTATGGATCGGGACGCGCTCAGGCTGATAATAACAGTTTATGGATCGGGTCGGGCTCGGGCTGATAATAACAGTTTATGGATCGGGTCGGACTCAGGCTGATAATAACAGTTTATAGATCGGGTCGGGCTCAGGCTGATAACAGTTTATGGATCGGGTCGGGCTCAGGCTGATAATAACAGCTTATGGATCGGTTCGGGCTGATAATAACAGTTTATGGATCGGGTCGGGCTCAGGCTGATAATAACAGTTTATGGATCGGGTCGGGCTCGGGCTGATAATAACAGTTTATGGATCGGGTCGGGCTCGGGCTGATAATAACAGTTTATGGATCGGGTCGGGCTCGGGCTGATAATAACAGTTTATGGATCGGGTCGGGCTCGGGCTGATAATAACAGTTTATGGATCGGGTCGGGCTCGGGCTGATAATAACATTTTATGGATCGGGTCGGGCTCAGGCTGATAATAACAGTTTATGGATCGGGTCGGGCTCGGGCTGATAATAACAGTTTATGGATCGGGTCGGGCTCGGGCTGATAATAACAGTTTATGGATCGGGTCGGGCTCGGGCTGATAATAACATTTTATGGATCGGGTCGGGCTCAGGCTGATAATAACAGTTTATGGATCGGGTCGGGCTCGGGCTGATAATAACAGTTTATGGATCGGGTCGGGCTCAGGCTGATAATAACAGTTTATTGATCGGGTCGGGCTGATAATAACAGTTTATGGATCGGGTCGCGCTCAGGCTGATAATAACAGTTTATTGATCGGGTCGGGCTGATAATAACAGTTTATGGATCGGGTCGGGCTCAGGCTGATAATAACAGTTTATTGATCGGGTCGGGCTGATAATAACAGTTTATGGATCGGGTCGCGCTCAGGCTGATAATAACAGTTTATGGATCGGGTCGCGTTCAGGCTGATAATAACAGTTTATGGATCGGGTCGGGCTCAGGCTGATAATAACAGTTTATGGATCGGGTCGGGCTCAGGCTGATAATAACAGTTTATGGGTCGGGTCTGGCTCGGGCTGATAATAACAGTTTATGGATCGGGTCGGGCTCAGGCTGATAATAACAGTTTATGGATCGGGTCGGGCTCGGGCTGATAATAACAGTTTATGGATCGGGTCGGGCTCAGGCTGATAATAACAGTTTATTGATCGGGTCGGGCTGATAATAACAGTTTATGGATCGGGTCGCGCTCAGGCTGATAATAACAGTTTATTGATCGGGTCGGGCTGATAATAACAGTTTATGGATCGGGTCGGGCTCAGGCTGATAATAACAGTTTATGGATCGGGTCGCGTTCAGGCTGATAATAACAGTTTATGGATCGGGTCGCGTTCAGGCTGATAATAACAGTTTATGGATCGGGTCGGGCTCAGGCTGATAATAACAGTTTATGGATCGGGTCGGGCTCAGGCTGATAATAACAGTTTATGGATCGGGTCGGGCTCAGGCTGATAATAACAGTTTATGGATCGGGTCGTGCTCAGGCTGATAATAACAGTTTATGGATCGGGTCGCGTTCAGGCTGATAATAACAGTTTATGGATCGGGTCGGGCTCAGGCTGATAATAACAGTTTATGGATCGGGTCGGGCTCAGGCTGATAATAACAGTTTATGGGTCGGGTCTGGCTCAGGCTGATAATAACAGTTTATGGATCGGGTCGGGCTCAGGCTGATAATAACAGTTTATGGGTCGGGTCTGGCTCAGGCTGATAATAACAGTTTATGGATCGGGTCGGGCTCAGGCTGATAATAACAGTTTATGGATCGGGTCGGGCTGATAATAACAGTTTATGGATCGGGTCGGGCTGATAATAACAGTTTATGGATCGGGTCGGGCTGATAATAACAGTTTATGGATCGGGTCAGGCTGATAATAACAGTTTATGGATCGGGTCGGGCTGATAATAACAGTTTATGGATCGGGTCGGGCTCAGGCTGATAATAACAGTTTATGGATCGGGTCGGGCTCGGGCTGATAATAACAGTTTATGGATCGGGTCGCGCTCAGGCTGATAATAACAGTTTATGGATCGGGTCGGACTGATAATAACAGTTTATGGGTCGTGTTGGGTCGGTTACTGAAAGCCATCCGAAAATTGTTAATATTAAAAAAAAAGATTGTTTAATTAGTTGCAAAGTCTAATCAAAACTTTAAAGTGAAATTAAACGGAGAAATCAAATAATACAGGATAATCCCCATCATGTATATTAGCACTAACCTTGAATATATTGTCCAGATTTCCCCATTTGTTTTTTTTCTTCTCTCTGTGGACAAATAGAAAATCCACACTGTGATCTACAGGAATAAATCAGCTGATATAGCAGCTCATATCTGCATGTACACCTGATATTTATTATAGCAAAAACTACAATAATAACAAAAGCATGAATTCTCATTTTTATTCCTGGATGCATCTTAGAAACAACACAAGATAAATCAAATAAAGAATACCAGACAGTAACTGATCAAATATATGAAGTTCATTTCCTAAAGGAAATGCAGAATGATGGCACAGAATACATGATTATATCTACATTTATAGGGTGTTGCTATAATATAGTTCAGGGGTTCTTAACCTGGGGGTCGGGACCCCCCTGGGGGTCGCGACATACTTCCAGGGGGGTCGCGTTTTTTCAGCTAAATTTGCGACGAATCAGATTTGGGCGTCAAACTAAAAGTAGATAAAAAAAAGAGTAAATACAACTCATTGATTCAACTCATGATTCAAGGTACCGCATGCGTAAAATAGGTCACTTTTTTCTTTTCACTGATTCAAACTGACTCATTCGCCGCTGTACTCGACTCTTCGATCTCAATCTTGATTCAGGTTCACACATGCGCACCGTGGCTCTGCAAGTCCAGGCTGGATTAAAATGGAGCGGTTTTTAGAAGGTCGAGGTGGAGAGGCAAAACGCCCGCTTCCAGAAACTTCAAAAAAGACTAAGAAAGCGAGAAAATATGACGAAAAGTACATAGAATATGGATTTACGCAGACAAGCGAAGGAGAGGATGCACGGCCGCAGTGTGTGGTTTGTGGCGAAGTGCTAGCCAAGGAAAGTCTCAAGCCGTCCAAGTTGCTACGCCATTTGCAGACGAAGCACTCAGCGTTGCAGTCAAAACCTGTGGAGTTTTTTGAACGTAAACTGCAGGAGCTAAGAGGCCAGAAACTTTTACTCCAAAAAGCCACAACTGTTAACCAAAAGGCTCTGAAGGCTTCTTTTGTAATATCACACTGGATTGCAAAGACTGGGAAGCCCCACACACTAGGTGAGACTTTTTTCTTACCGTGTGCTAAAGAAACGGTTTCAATAATGTGTGGAAAAAGTGCTGCAGACCAGCTAGCATTAATACCAGTCTCAAATGATACAGTGGCTAACCGAATTGGCCGTATGGCAAAAGATGTCGAGGAGCAGGTTATCAGCAAGATAAAGTCAAGTGTGTACTTTGCTTTGCAGCTTGATGAAACTACAGATGTGTCTGGAGAGGCACAATTGCTTGTTTATGCCAGATTTGTCGAAGAAAATGAAATTGGCGAGGATTTTCTGTTTTGTCGCCCCCTTCCCGGACGAGCCACTGGCGAACAGATTTTTGTTTTGCTGGATACTTACGTACGTGACCATGACATTAACTGGAGCAAGTGTGTGGGAATATGCTCAGATGGCGCACGAGCAATGACTGGCAAACACAGTGGGCTAGTCACAAAAGTCCGGGCTGTTGCCCCGCTTGCATTGTGGACACACTGTATGATTCACAGACAAGCTCTCGCAGCTAAAAGAATGCCCGCTGATCTCAAACTGGTAATGGATGAATCTGTTCGTGCTGTGAATTCCATCAAGGCAAGTGCAACAAGTGGACGACTTTTCAAAATTCTCTGTCAAGAAATGGGATCAGAGCACCACCAGCTGCTGTACCATAGCGAGGTACGATGGCTGTCCAGGGGTAACGTACTAAGTCGCCTTTACGAGCTCCGCGATGAGGTGAGGGCATTTTTATTGGAGAAAGGCTCTCCTCTAGCTGCTAAGTTTTCTGAAGAAAAATGGCTTGCACAGTTAGCTTATCTGGCTGACGTTTTCAGACGGCTCAATGAGTTAAATGCAGGACTGCAGGGGAAAAACACATCAGTTTTCACGCTTTCTGACAAACTTGAGGCTTGGATCAGAAAACTGTGCTTGTGGAAATCTCGTCTGGAAAACGAAAACTTTGAGGCATTTCCTGCTCTAGAGGAGTTTTTGAACAACAGCACAGTTGCTAAGGCTGAGATATGTGTGGTCATTCAGGCTCATCTTGATGGAATGACGACACAGTTTCGCGAGTACTTTCCTGAAAACGGTGCAGTGTCAGCAAGAGATGAATGGATACGGAATCCTTTCTCTGCAAAGAACGCAGGATTGTCTCTTGAAGCAGAAGAGTCACTGATTGATCTGGCCACAGACACAGCCCTGAAACAGAGGTTCACAGAACGCTCTCTGCCCGATTTCTGGATTTCCCTGTTTACGGAGTTCCCATCACTGAGTTCAATGGCGTTGAAAAAACTCCTCCCCTTTGGATCAACATTTCTGTGTGAATCTGGATTTTCTGCACTTACATTCCTAAAAAACAAATACAGAGCCCGTCTCAACGTGGAAGATGATTTACGACTGTTCCTGAGCCCTACTAAGCCACGCACGGAACATCTTTGTGCTTCAATGCAGGCGCAACCATCACATTAAGTAAGAAAACTTAGCTTGTAATAACTTGTTATTTGTGCTGCCAAAGATTGTATGTGTGTATCTGTGTTTCGGGGGTGTTTTTTTTGGGGGGGGGGTCGTGAAATTTTCTGGAGCCTATAAGGGGGGTCACACAGTAAAAAAGGTTAAGAATCCCTGATATAGTTGTTGGTTGCTAAGGTGTTGCTATACTGCAGATGTTGGTTAAGCTGTTCCTAGAATGTTGATAGGCTGTTCCTAGATGTTGCTATGTTATAGTTGTTTGTTGATGAGGCGTTGCTGTGAGCTCCAAGTGTTTACTGGATTTTGTAGAGATGAATGTTGTAAAGAATGAATGAGTGAATGGGTTAAGGAAGACATCCTACAGAAAAAAAATGTGATCATATGAGGACCCAGCTGGCACATAATCGACTTCAATGTTGAAATGTGGTTAAAATATGGTTGAAGTAATGTCTGTTGTTGTTTCAATGTTGATGTTTTTAATTGGGCACCAATTCTTCACCATATCTGGGGAAAGGCTCATGTTTTATTAGTTTTACTGTTAGGTATTTAAAATTAAATGTTGAATCAGATTGGTAGTGGTCTTTGGTCCAGAGGACACGACGTCCATGATCTCTAAAAATCATGTTAAATAGTTCAGAAATAAAAAATCTGCTTTAATATTTTATTTTTGAGCCAATATTAAAAGCAAAAAAAAAAAGAATCTCTTTCAAGTTACTAATTTGTGTTTTTATGAGTGTTAAGGCATTTTTAGGCTGTAATGGTCATCTCTTTCTCTCTTTCTCTGGGAAGCAGGTTTAGAAATCCCAGTTTCAAACTAAATAGTCTATATCATGTTAATTGATGACATCAGTTAATTCCGTTTTACACAATAGAGCTCTCAGGATTAGAGACACATTTTATTATTGAAGATTGTCAGCATTGCTGAAAGAAATGTTTTTTTTATTTAAAAACATTGTAAGTAAGATATAGGCCTACTATAATCAGTTTTGGACTGGATTTTTTGTTTTATTGTTAATGTCTGCACTGATATTTTAAAGACTGTACGATCATGAAAATATGAAAAGTGTATGAACCCTGTAACCGCCTCAGACAGCCTGTCCAAAGCTGTGCACCTCAGTTTAGCAGTGCAGATATTTCCAGTTAAAGCTGAATTCATGCTTTTAAACACGCTCTTATTTACCTTTTAAAAGGCCATTTAAATGCTTAATTATGGTTGTTCTGCTGTTTTCCTCGGGTTTTGAGTGATCAGCTGACTCTAAAGCGCTGACTCAGCTCTCGGTCGGTCCGGGTCTCTGTGGTGAGACAGCGTGCGGGTGGGGGCGGGGCTTTTAGAAAACTGAAACAATGGACTGTAACATTTTTCCAATATCGTGCAGCCCTAGCCCCGTCTCAACTTCATTGGAACGTGTTGCAGCATCAAATTCAAAATGAGTGAATATTTGCAAAAAACAATAAAGTTTATCAGTCTGAACATTGTTTTTTTAGTGTATTCAGTTAAATATAGGTTGAAAAGGATTTTCAAATAATTGAATTCTGTTTATATTTACATTTTACACAAAATCAAAGCATAAATTGATTGGAATTGGGGTTGTAAGAAAAAGTATACAAAGCAGAAAACAATATAGATATATAGTAATTTAGTGTATTTAAAAAACTAAACATCAATCTCAGAACACAGATCACCTTACTGTCTCTATAGACCGTTTCAATGAGGAAAACAATAATAAAGCTCCTGCACATGTCTGTTCCTTCCACACTTCCGGTGGCGCTATTTTCACCTATACAGCTGTCAGAATGAGAGCGCATATTTCACAAATCTCCCAAAAACAGATCAAACATACGATCAGAAATTAGTAAAAAGTGATCAAACCTCTTTTCCTGATCCTTTTGATAAGGATTTAAGAGGGAAGTTCTTTCCTCTGATTTAAAACGCTTGATAGAGGTGATCTACCCAGATCTGATCACTACCTTGTTGAAACGGAGGCAGTGAAAGAGCATTTAATTAATTTCTCAGTGTAAAAGTTGTGAATATTTGTTCCTGTAGTAGAGAAGCATCACTATGGTGAGGTTGTAGCAGGTCAGACTCTATCCAGCACGAACTCTGCATGATTTATAGATCAGAAGGAGGGAGGAGTTGTGAGCGGACGCTGTAACTGCAGGCAGGTCAGCAGAGTGAAAAACCAAAGCAGGCGTGTTTACTACGGAGGACCAAAAATGACATAAATATAAATAAAAAAATGTTGAAATAAATAAATAAATAAATAGTTAAATAAATACATGAATAAATAAATAAATGTTGACATAAATAAATGCACATATAAATGAATAAATACATTTATAAATAAGAACTGTATTTATTAATTAATTTATTTACCTATACAATTATTTGTGCATGTATTTATTTATTTATTTATTTATTCACATATATGTGCATTTATTTATATATTTATTAATTTCAACATTACTTTATTTATTCATTAATTTATTTATATCTTTCTACAGTTATATGTGTATTTATTTATACTTATGTAATTTTTGGTCCTCCATAGTTTACTTGTTTAAAGAACAATTTGACCTGATTTTCAGTGTTTGTGACTCTCAGATTAGGTGAAGTTTGAATTCATGTTAAATTAAAAAGTTTCGTCCACTGTTTTAAACGCTGTTTACCGCTGAACGGAAGTGTTCTAGGAACAGCGACGTCACTTCCTGTGCTCGTGAATATTCCTCTGAAACGGTCTATATACAGATATATGTGTAATTCTCCCCCCTGTAGCTGATCCTGTAGTTTAGAGCAGCGATTAAATAAATACATTGTTTTTTTTTAAGCGTAAAATAATTAACGCTCCTCTGATTTTGTTCTCGTATTTTATATTGGAAAAAAGAGACAGAGAGACGCGTGCAGCATTCTTGCTGCCATGGTAACCACCATTCGTTTGCCGGTGTTGTGCCGTATTTAGTACCCCCCTCTCGAGAGCGTGCACTCACCTTTCTCTTGACTTTAACTTTACTTAGAAATACGTGGAAAAATGGAAATACCCAAGATGCTGTTCATGGTGGGGGTGGGGATTTCTTCACAGCTGTTGGAACATGCCCAACTGTCTCACTGACTTCCACAAAATACAGGTTAGATAAAATGCTCTTGTTTTGTAGTTTTATTTAATTTATTGTATTTCCCTTTATACCTGCAGTCAGCACGGTCCTTCTCAGTTTCTCACTAATGTTCTCTGAATACAGAGATATGCTGACAAGTAAAATAGCAAATGTTTTGGGCTTATTCTGATATTTAATTTTACTGTAGTAACTTTTATACATGTAGTTGCTTTTAAATTCACTTTGCATGCATATGTATGTGTAAATGTGTTTTTGAGGGTATTTTTCAAAAATAAATTTGTTTGGTTTATATTCTATAAAAAGTGGGTTGTGATTTAATGACCATGAGAAAATTTGAATCTCTGAGGCTTTGATGTTTCACTCACTGTGGGTCAGAGGTCACAGCTTCATCACTGAAGTTTGGAGGAGTACCCATGGACCGGTCACTCTTCATAGACACTCCACTGGGTTCTGGAGAAGCTCCTCTCTGGGTTTCAGTTCTGTTAACATTAAACACAGTGAAACTCCAGCATTTACACAGTGAACTCCAACACACAGCACATCTTTAATAAAGATCAGGAACTGAAGAGCTTCACTCTCAGAACAGAACAGTAGTTTAGTGCAGTGATGTACCGAGACCCAGAGCTTCCTCCTCCACTGCTGAAGTTTAGAGGAGGATCCATGGACTGATCACTCTTCATAGACACTCCACTGGGGGCTGGAGATGCTCCTCTCTTCTTCCTGTAAACAGATCTTCATGATGATCCATGATGAGAGTAAAGTGTGGAGTAAACTCATTCACAGGTTCCACACTAACTTTTTCATAACTGTTCCAGAATCTTCCCAAAGCTTTCTGAAAATCCCTCGTCCAATAAACACACATCATTTTATTCTTTATCAAAACTGCTGCACAAATCTGTAACTTCATAAAGTCATCCGCCATCATGTCTGCATTATATTGAGGATGTGTTTTATATGTATTTATGACCAGCCATCCCATTAATTCAAATTATTACAGTATTATTACTTGAAACAATAATAATGAATAATATTACAAGTGCTCTTCAAGAGTTCAGTGGTTTTATTTGGTAATGCTTAGATTTGTTTTATTTCTGGTCTGTTTACAACCAAATATTTTCAACAAATTCCTGCAGTAATATCATTTTAAATGAAACATGATTAATAATATAATATGGAAAGTTGTTTCCTCTGATTTTCTTCTTTAATAAGACTTTAAATTGTGATCTATACATGATTTAAATACACAGAACCGAGGTTCTCCTCTCCAGAACTACAACCCCCAGCATGCACCTGACAACATCATGTGTTCAGAACTAGCCAATCGCTGCACTTTCTCACGCTCCTCATCTCCGGAATTTTAGAACTGAGTTCAGCTGTTAGTAATTTGTACGTGTATATAAACCCATTTGTTGGTATTATTTTTCTTTAAGTATTTCACTGTTTATCCAGCGACAGACTGAGCGTTTTCTTTCTGATTGTATTTCTGTAAATGTATCTTTTTTTCTCGTGTTGAACTTCGTCTCTTTTGCTCTGTTTTTACTGTGTTTTCTGGTGGTTTGGACTGTATTTCTGGATCAGGATTTCTCTTTTATTAGAGTTTATGTCTCTGATGTATGGGTTTATTCTTACTCTGGTTTTGAACACTGCTTGTATTACGACTACACGTTTTTTCCTTTAGTATTAAAGCCTCATCTACTTTTTACCACACTGATCTGAGTTCAGTCTGTAGAGTTACAAAAACTCTTGTGTTTATTTTCCATGTTCAGTTTCTCTGCAGTAAAAGCGAGCGCAGCTTTCTCCTCCAGCTCCGCTGTGCACACGGCTACCGTAATACACGGTTTATACTCTCACTAAAACTTTCACACAGATTCATCTTTCTTTTCTCCAGCAAATATGTTACTTTTATATTGCTTACATCTGTTCACATGCTTGACATATTTTTATTTTATATATATCGTTATTAAGATCACTATCATTATAATTATTTTACACAAGCCTGATTTTCTGGTGATCCCCCCTACGTGCAGATTATTAAATTAGTTCATTTTAATGAATTCACCTGAATTACTTATATTTATATAATTATTTACCATATACTTTTTTATAAAGAATGAACTGATCCGTAGGGACTGAAAGTTCTGATTAAACTAAATATTAATTATATTTATAATAACTGAGATAAAGATAACTGATGGAGAGGAATATTATTTGAACTATGTCAGGATTTCTGTATTAATCTGCAGGTGAGAGATTTTGTTTTTGCTAGTTTGTTAAATGATTTTCTATGTTTAAAAGCAGCACAGGGTTCTGACTCTGGTTCAGGAGAACCTCGGTTCTGTGTATTTAAATCAGTAAAATTTGTGGAACACAGGTCCAGGATCAGAGCTGCAACCATTAAAATATAAAAACTACTTTACTAATAAAATCTATCAGTTAATTTACTCACTTTAGGACAGTGCTGGAGTTCTGAGGATCCATCATTTACTCTTCTTCATTCACACACAGCTGGAACCCCTGAGAACAGATCAGCCATTACAATAAAACCACTATTCTTACAATAATAACATTATAATCAGAACTGCATTAAACAATTCCTGATAAACAAACAAAACCAACAAAAACAGGGAACATTTCATAACAGTGTGATTTAACCTCATTACAGATTAACTTAGATTACAGACATTTACTGATTTCTAATTATTATAATTTAATTATTACTAGTAATATAAAATAATAAAAACATTATTTAAGTATAATATAAAACAGCAGGATTAAAAACACTAACACTAATTATTTATATTAATAATTATTAAAATATTACTATTAATAGTATTAAATAAATGTTATTTAAGTATAATATAAAACAGCAGGATTAAAAACTCTAACACACCACGTGATCTTGAGCTCCTGCTGGTTGAACAGCGCTACTGCATATAAACACGCCTTTATAGCAGCTCCGTGTTTTTATCTCCCCAACAGATCAAAGCCCACATTAAGCAGTAATTCGCTTTAAACAGCATAAACTACACTGTGATCAATAAATATCGATCTATATCTGCGCATTTCTCTTCAGTTTACAGCATTATTGATCTGTTACAGCTGATTGTTCTCCAGCCGGTCTGATCTAGACCAGGTCCAGGTCTGATCCAGGCCCGGTTCAGATCTCCATGCTGATCCTGGTTCTTCCAGTGGAATCGGACACTGAGCTGAGCTTAAAGAACCGGTTCTGGATCTGAGGAACCTTTAGAACCGGTTCTGACTTTAAGCTACACGGTTCTGTTCTACATTCTCTTCAGTTCTGAACTTACCGAGTGAATCCGGACTTCTGTTCTCTTCTAATGGAGGAAACTGAACTTACTTTCACTTTCTCCTTCTATGCGTCACATCCCGCCTACTCTCTCTCTCTCTCTCTCTCTCTCTCTCTCTATTCTCTCTCTCTCTCATCTCTCACAATTCTAAAACATTATACACTCGTACAAACGTTTCGCATTATTTAAAATGCACGTCATATGCATAAAAATGATTATCTATTAATCTCCTTATGTGTTAAAACATTTATTCATGTAAAATGTGCTGTTAAACCTGGCTTTCAATGAATGAGGTAAGCCCTCTGCTCCGAACACAAGAAGCTGGCTCTGAATCTGCTGATTTCTTTTAACCAATAAGCAGTGTTCCCTCAAAAAACGAAACAAATGGAGGGAAACTGTACTACATAAATACTAAACCCCTCTCAAAACCATTAGTCCACCATGGATACTGGAGAGTTTGTCTTGCTGGCTGTTGGAGCACTTTACCTCCTGGAGAAAGCGCAGTCACCGCTCTGCGTGGATCCATCAGACCCTGCTGTCCCGCACACAGCATGGAGAATTCCTTCGCCCTGTGCAGGAGCTGAGGCTGGATGATGACAGGTTCCAGCGGTACTTCAGACTGGACAGGAACCAGTTTCATTCCCTTCTTGCTAAAGTGGGTCCCCGAATTAGCCGAATGGACACAAATTACCGCAAGGCTATTTGTGCATCCCAACGCTTGGCTGTTTGCTTAAGGTAAGTGCAACTTATTTAATATAATATATTATAATATATACAAAATTAATAAACTTAATAATATAGGTAACACTTTATAATAAGGGTACATGTCATGACATTAATTCAGGCATTCATTAAGGATGAAGTCATGAGGAATTATACAGGAACAAATGAATGGGTTATGTATTAATAACTGTAAGGTTAAATTAGTCACCATTAACTAATGTCTGTATGAATTAATAAAGATAAATGGAATGAAGGCTTTATTCAGTACATGAATATACCAGGAATTAATGTGTTAATTAAGCCCATCCTGGGTGGGCTTAATGTGGGTTTTTTTTAGCACCACCCAGTCATATTTTTAAGAATGTTAACATTTTTAATCATTAATATAAGAAAATATATTTATAAAAACATAAACTTACATGTTTTAAGCTGTTGTTGAGTATACAATATACACCCACCTGCATGTCCATCCTGTCTTCTTTTCCAGAATGCTAGCTATCTATATCTATTACTACAGTACACATACTTACAGGTGAACGCCGCACAAAAATGTGGTGGTCATTTTAAGATCATTGCTTGGCAGAATTTAATACTGTTTTATTGTTATGTGATCTGTTGTGTCAAAAAAGCAACAAGCTACTTAAGGCGGTTACATTTTTTTCCGGAAAGGGGTGATAGGACACATGTAACCGCCTTAAGTAGCTTGTTGCTTTTTTGACACAACAGATCACATAACAATAAACATTAAAACAGTATTAAATTTTGCCAAGCAATGATATTGAAGTGACCACTACATTTTTGTGCGGCATTGAATAAAGCCTTCATTCCATTCATCTTCATTCATTCATACAGACATTAGTTAATGGTGATTAATTTAACCTTACAGTTATTAGTACATAACTCATGTGTTTGTTCCTGTATAATTCCTCATGACTTCATCCTTAATGAATGCCTGAATTAATGTCATGACATTATATATTATATATAACTGTTTGAATAACAGTTTTAATATGCATTTAAACCATGCATTTTAACATTAATATTTTTACAGATTTCTTGCAACTGGAGACTCTTTTCGCACAATAGCTTACAGCTATCGTATTGGATTCAGTACTGTGGCCTGCATAGTTGCGGATGTGTCCAGGGCTATTTGGGCCTCTTTGGTGGAGGAGTACATGCCAGTTCCCACCACTGATGACTGGAGAGTTATTGCAGCAGACTTCCTCCATCGTTGGAACTTTCCAAACTGTGTGGGATCCATTGATGAAAAGCATGTGGTGATCCAGGCTCCTGATAATTCCGGGTCCTTTTTCCACAACTATAAGGGGACCTTTTCTATCGTCCTCTTGGCAGCTGTGGATGCCAAGTACTGCTTCCGGATTGTGGATGTTGGCGGCTATGGAGGAACCAGTGATGGAGGGATTCTGGCCAATTCCCCCTTTGGTCATGCTCTCAAAGATGGAACCCTTGGCTTTCCAGAAGATGCTGTGCTGACAGGAGCTGAGCACCTGGGACCTCAGCCACATGTGTTTGTTGGTGATGAGGCCTTTCCTTCTGCGGAGAGATCTAATGCAGCCCTTCTCAGGTTCCAACCTCTCTAGTAGGCAGAGAATCTTCAATTACAGGCTTTCGCGAGCGAGGCTGATTGTTGAGAACACCTTTGGTATCCTCACATCACAATGGCGCATGTACCGCCGGGTCATTGGTATCAGCCCTGCCAACGTGGAAGCTTGTGTGAAGGCCACCTGTGTCCTTCATAACTTCATAAGGAGCACGACAAGGACGAGGAGGGAGCCTATGTCACGGAGTGGTGAGGGCGATGTTGCTGTCCTTCAAGATGCAACAAGATTGGGGAGCAACAACTCAACCCGGGAGGCAGTTCGTGTTAGGGAGACATATGCATCTTACTTCTCAACTGAGGGTGCAGTTCCCTGGCAACCTGCAGTTTGAACCAACAGACACAAAGGCTCTTTTAAGAGCCACAAACCACTCCAAAAGAGCAATAATTCCATTTACACACAGTAATAAGCATTAGTTCCTCCAAGTTCACTTAATAAAACTACACTGCAATATAAAGTATGTGTCATTGTATTATTGTCACCTCCAGTTGTAATTTAAAACATAATTTTATAACAAGAATATCTGAAATCACAGAGATTCATTTAAGTAACTTAGTTTATTAGTGTAGTAACAATTAGTATAGTATTAGTATAGTATAGTAACAATAACTTTGATTATTAACACAAATGTTGACAGTAATAAATTAACTAATTGCATTGAATGAACAAAAAACGAATTAATAACAAAAACAAAGACTTTTCCCTTGAAAAGTCCTTACATTTTTATATCAAAACTATATTAACTATATACAGTCATGTGAAAAAGTTTGGGCACCCCTATTAATCTTAATCATTTTTAGTTATAAATATTTGGGTGTTTGTAACAGCCATTTCAGTTTGATATATCTAATAACTGATGGGCACAGTAATATTTCAGGATTGAAATGAATTTATTGTACTAACAGAAAATGTGAAATATGCATTAAACCAAAATTTGACCGGTGCAAAAGTATGGGCACCCTTATCATTTTATTGATTTGAATACTCCTAACTACTTTTTACTGACTTACTGAAGCACAGAATTGGTTTGGTAACCTCATTGAGCTTTGAACTTCATAGCCAGGTGTATCCAATCATGAGAAAAGGTATTTAAGGTGGCCAATTGCAAGTTGTTCTCCTATTTGAATCTCCTCTGAAGAGTGGCATCATGGGCTCATCAAAACAACTCTCAAATGGTCTAAAAACAAAGATTGTTCAACATAGTTGTTCAGGGGAAGGATACAAAAAGTTGTCTCAGAGATTTAACCTGTCAGTTTACAGCAGGGGCGCAGATGGAAATTTTGAACTGGGGGGGACCAAGTTGTAAAATCATATATATATATATATATATATATATATATATATATATATATATATATATATATATATATATATATATATATATATATATGCTGCAATAAACTTTAGAATATTCACTTTTCTGATCAACACTAGCCATACTGAAACTGTTATTGGTCTGGTATGTCAATATGTCCCCAGTGCCATCTGCGCGCATTCTTACACCATGATGCCAAATCACTGACAGCCTACTATTCCATATCACAAACCAAAACTTCATGCCCTCTGCAAATTTTTATTTTAACATTTGCTGATGTCAACAAGATGAAAAATCTCAATCTCAGCACAGAAACTTGAAAAAAACTGAAAGAAACTGTATTATAACAAAAATCAGAGAACCTATGTGCAAAAATAATAATAACAAAATAACAAAAAAAAAAAAAAAAAAAATTGAAATGATTCACAAACATGCCTTCATGTAAATGATTATAAGATTATAAGAATCAGAACAAATGCTTACTAAAATAACATCATGATAACATCATACATAAAATCAATGGAGAGAGCCGCTGCATGCCTCGGTGCATGCCAGGTTGCGTTGCGTTTAACGCAGCTCCGCCCTCCGGCTCAACTTTATTCAAATAAATCCGGCCGCCGCACTGTGTCCAGTCCAGCCAATTAGGGAAAAGCAGGCTGCGTCCAGCCAATGAGGGAAGAGCAGGCTGCGTCTTCACACACACACAAGCCTCTTACACACACACACACACACACACACACACACAGAACAGGCGCCTTTCAACCACAGAAGAGAAGCTGAAAGCGGCAGAATATGGATTTATAGAGCTATAGGTTACAGTGAGGTTGGTAAAAAAAAATAAAAATATTAAACTTATGACTGTCTACTTCTGTTGCTTCATTTTAATTCAAAAACGAGCAAGGAGATCCAGCGCAGCGGATTGCGTTGAAAAAAAGTGCCAGTGGACACGTACCCTAAGGAGCTGGTAACTGCCTGTGTCTGTAGTCTACAGGCAGTTACCAGCTCCTTAGAACCCCGGACTTGAGAAGGTGCGTTAAATTTACATTGGAACTGGAACATGGAGCTCCGAACAATGTAACCTCTGAACTGAACGCTTCCTAGTTTAAAAACGAGGGCATTGTGGAACACAGAACTCCACAAACGTACAGTTAATTAAATTAAAACCCCAACGTTTATGCTTGTAGATGCTAGATTTCGGATGAGGTCACTATAAATCTGGGGGGGACATGTCCCCCCCGTCCCCAGTGCCATCTGCGCCCATGGTTTACAGGACTGAACTCAACTGAGCAAAGAAATAACACCTGACCAATATAAACTTCAGACAATCTCCCACTGAGGGTACAAAGCTAAATCAGATACAGTGCCGTGAAAAAAATATATACTTACATTGTTCAGATTAACCAATAAACAACTTCAAAAATAAGAATTGGCTGAAATCAGTTCAGAAATGAATATTTGGTGGAATAAACCTGGTTTTTAATCGCAGTTTTTTTCATGCATCTTGGCATCATGTTCTCCTCCACCAGTCTTACACACTGCTTTTGGATAACATTCCACAGGCAGCAGGACTCGTATTACAGGTCTGAACTCAACTGAGTAAAGAAAAAACCTGACAATGTCAGCAGGGTCAGGACAAGGTGAGACAAGTGCTGATTATAAAATAAGAGAGCAGTCAGAGAGGAGAGCAAGGTCGGTAACTAAAGATCAACAGCAGAACTAGAGGGCTAGACAAGAGAGTAAACTAAGAGCAGGAAAGGGTCGAAAACAAAAAGACAAGAAAGCAAGGACAGAGCTAGTGAACTAGATAATACTCGGCAGAGAACAGAGAAAACAGAGGACTATATATACTGATACAAACAGGTGTGAGCAATCAGAAGGTGGGCGAAGCTGAACGCTGCAGAGTCCCGTGTTCAGCCGAGTCTTTGTAGTTCATGGATTCAGGCTGAGAATGGTGGGAAATTTTTAAGTCTTTAAGCAAACAATTGCTCTGAATGGGCAGACTGACAGTATCAGGACTGACAGACGAACATAAACTACAGACAGATCTTCCACTGCTGTTAAAAAGCGAAAGTATCAGATAAATAGAACATGAGTAAATACAACAAAAAACATTAAAGGGGGAAAAAAGCATAAATTAACTGATTACTGTCAGACCTGTATAATCAAGAAATCATGTAAA
Source organism: Astyanax mexicanus (assembly GCF_023375975.1). Classification (NCBI taxonomy): domain Eukaryota; kingdom Metazoa; phylum Chordata; class Actinopteri; order Characiformes; family Acestrorhamphidae; genus Astyanax; species Astyanax mexicanus. Next base: position 126,246,582 of record NC_064408.1, read on the forward strand.
TAATAGAACCTGTCTGACAACATGAAGCAGATAAAAGATCTCAAAAAGCAGCACATAATAACCCCTGATATGAAGAAACTCAAAAACAGATGAGAAAAGGATTATTTGTCATCTATCAGCCTGGAAAAGGTTATAAAGTTTCTAAAGCTTTGAGACTCCAGAGATCCACAGTGATTCACTATTATTATTCACTAATGGAGAAAAAACATGGAACACTGGTGAACCGAAATTACTCCAAAAGGGCATGAACAACTCATCCAAGAGGTCCATAAAAAAGAATCCAGAACAACTAAAGAGTTTAAAAGAACTGCAGGATCACTCACCTCAATTAAGATTGTTCAGATTGATCATTGTTAATGATTCAATAAAAAGAAAGAGACTGTGTGAAAATGGTCTTTAAATGGGTTCTTTTGGGATCTCCTGGATGAGTTGTCCATGCCCTTTTCGGTCAGCCAAAGCAGGACCTACCTTTAAGAACCTTCTGAAGACTGAGCTCTTCAAAGAGCTCTTACTCTCCTAACACCTCTAACTAACTACCTTCTACTACCAGATCAGGAGAATCTCTCACTATCTTTAATAAACTCCTGAAGACAGAGCTCTTCAAAGAGCACTTACTCTCCTAACACCTCTAACACACTAACTACTACTAACCTCATTTCCTTCTTCCCCTCCTTTCTTTCTCTATCACACTATTTCCTTTTGGTTTCCCTTAGGCCCTATCTGTTTTCTTTTTTATTTTGCTTTGAATTTCTATGTATTTCTAAAGTAAAAAAGGAACCATATGGAACCTTGTAGAACCTCCAAACCCAACCATTATATCCAATCTCATCTTATATCCAGCACAGAGCCTCCAACAGTTTCCCCAATAAAACTCTAAACTACTGATTTTACTCTGATATTGTGAATCGCTGTAATAAATCAGTTAACAGCTCGGTGATGTTCCGGCAGCAGGAGGAGTGTTTGGTGTAACAGTGGGTGAATGGAGGCCGGGAGATCCTGAGGGAGACGCTAATGACGCCGTGAGGAGATCAGATAAGGCCATGGTGGAGTTCCTCTCAGCGAGACTCACACTGACACACAAAACACCCCCAGAGAACAGCACTCAGCCGAGAGGAAACCGGGGGGTTTATGGGTGATAACAAGTGGTGGCCCTAATTTATCTGTACTCCAGTTCAGAGGCATTTCTATCGACCATTTCTGTTTGATCTACTGAACCATGGTACTGGTACATGGTTTTTCTGAAGCGTAAAACACTTTTTTAGGTGTTTTTGTTTTACTTTCCGACTGATTAGTGGAAGTTAAGTCAGGCTATCATTACCCAACAATATTAAACAATAGAAGAAGAAAAAGAAAAGGTGTTGTGTCTAAATTTGACCCCAGACCATGGCGATGTGCAGGAGTGTTACACCACAGTTAGGGTACAATAGGTTACTGTAATTCTATATCTACTGTAACTGTAGATTAATAATTATATATAAATAGAAACAAAAGAATTTACACATTCAGGTAAGGAAGGAATATCCAAAAAACAGAGTTTTATCAAGAGTAGTATCACATTTTCTTACTGTAAAAATTTGGAGTAATCGAAAGGCAAACATAGGAAAAATGCCTATTCAGTTTTACATAAACCAGATTTTGGAGTTCTACAAAACAGGCAAATCTCACTTTTATCTAATGGCATCATCAAATCTACAAAGAATGCTTCCCATACTATGAACGATATAAATATCAAGTGATATTACTGTACCAATTTGGAGTAACTGGATGCCAAACCTAAGAAAAATGTCTATTCGGTTTAGCATAAACCAGATTTTGGAGTCCTATAAAACCAGCAAATGAAACTGTTATCAAATTAAACTTTTAAATTCTTGAAGACAACTTTCAATCCTATTAACGATACAAGTATCAAGTGATTTTACTGTAGCAATTTGTAGTAAATGGATGCCAAACCTAAGAAAAATGTCTATTCAGCTATACATAAATCAGATTTTGGTGTCCTATAAAACATGAAACTCAAAGGGTGATCTATTCGCATCACTAGATTCATAAAAATAGAATTTGAATGTATTCAAATCCTATGTTTCAACTGATATTACTGTACCAATGTGGAGTAATGGGACGCCAAACCTAAGAAAAATGTCTATTCGGTTAAATATAAACCAGATTTTGGAGTCCTATAAAACACAAAAAAGACCAATCTCACTTTTATCTAATGGCTTCATCAAATCTACAAAGATTGCTTCCCATACTATGAATGTCATAAATATCAAGTGATTTTACTGTAGCAATCTGGGGTATTCAGAAGTCAAACTTAGGAAAAAAATGTCTATTTGGTTTTCCATAAACCAGATTTTGAAATCCAATAAAACCACCAAATCAAACAGCATCATTAAATCCACAAATAACACTTTCCATACTATTAATGATATAAATATCAAGTGATTTTACTGTAGAAATTTGGAGTAATAGGAAGTCAAAACTAAGAAAAATATCCATTCAGTTTTGTATAAACCAGATTTTGGAGTCCTATAAAACCAACAAATCAAACAGTTATCAAATGAAACTTTTAAAATCTTGCAGAACACTTTCAATCCTATTAAAATACAAGTATCAAGTGATTTTACTGTAGCAATTAGAAGTAATGGGACGCCAAACCTAAGAAAAATGCCTATTTGGCTATGCATAAATCAGATTTTGGAGTCCAATAAAATCAACAAATCAACATTTTATCAAATGACACCATTACATTTTTGAAGAACACTTTACCTACTATTAATGATAAAAGTATAAAGTGATTTTACTGTAGTAGTTTGGAGTAATCGGAGGTCAAACTTAGTAGAAATGTCTATTTGGTTTTGCATAAACCTGATTTTGGAGACCTATAAAAGCTGCAAATCAAGCTGTTATCTAATGAAACAACTAAATTCTTGAAGAAAACGTGCAGTCCTATTAACGATACAAGTATCAAGTGATATTACTGTGCCAATTTAGAGTAATCGAATGCCAAACCTAAGAAAAATGTCTATTCGGCTGTACATAAACCTGAATTTGGAGTCCAATAAAACCAGCAAATCAAACTGTTAATCCGTGAAGAACACTTTCCATTCTATTAAAGGTATTAGTTTCAAGTGATTTTACTGTAGCAATTTGGAGTAATCGGACGGCAAACCTAAGAAAATGTTCTCTTCGATTTAGTATAAACCAAAATTTGGAGTCCGATAAAACCAGCAATTCAAATGACACCATTAAATCCTTAGTTAAACCCTTCCATACTATTAATGGTATTGGTTTTAAGTGAAATTACTGTAGCATTTTGGAGTAATGTGGGGGAAAACTTGGTGGAAGGGTCACTCTTGGAGCTCAGAACTGTTCAGCCATGGAAAATTTCTGCAATTGCAAACAAACTGAGGTAAATTTGTGCTGGAAATGAAATAGGCTGAAGAGTTTACTTGAATCCAGTGCGGCTGATGGATGATTTTATAGTCTGATCTACTGTTTAATGAAGGGTTTATCTTGGACGTTCTCGGTTCCTGGCCTTGGTGAGTATTAGCTAATAGCCTGGATGCTAAAGAGCGGTGAGGGATGATGAATGAGTCGGTGGGCTGGAGATGACCCCGCTCCTGCGACGCTCCTCCATGTCTTTAATCATTTCCACGGGTCCGAGGCCGGCGCTCTCGCCGGTGATTATTTTTAGAGATGGCGATGGAGGGCCATTACAGGACGGCGCTACACGACCAGGAGAACTTTCCCAGTATTCTACATTATTACCTGCAGCAGCACCAGAACACGCTGCTCTTTATTAACCCGCGGCGTCGTATTTTATTATTACAACGAGGTCATTTATCTTCCTGAAACATCACGCTAAAGAGACACAGCTCCAGCAGAACCTCTCCCAACATGATGCACAACTGGTTAAATTACCTACGAACAGGTACGCACTTAAATCAGCCAGGTAATTAATTATAATTTATCACAACTATTAGTAGAGATGAGCAAATAAATTTACAATGTACAGTTGCAGGAAAAATATATGAACTCTTGGGGATTATACTTGGATTTCTGCATAAATTGGTCATTAAATGTGTTTTGATCTCTTTATCTAAGTCACAACAATAGACAAACACAGTCTGCTTAAACTAAAACCACACAAACAATTATATGTTTGCATGATTTTATTAAACACAACATGTTAACATTCACAGCGAGGGGGGTAAAAAGTATGTGAACCCCTCGGCTAATGACTTTTCTAAGAGTTGATTGGAGGCAGGATGTGATTGGATGTTCTTAAGAAGCATCGCTTGATGTGAATCCCGAGTGAATGCCTCTCAGGAGACCTACATTCAAGAATTGCTGACTTGTTGCATGAAGCTGGAAAGGGTTACAGAAAAAGTATCTCTAAAAGCCTTGATGTTCATGTTTCCGCGATCTACAAGACAGACGCTCTACAAATGGAGAAAGTTCAGCACTGTTACTGGAGCTACTCTCTCTAGGAGTGGTAAAGTCCTGTAAAGGTGACTGTAAGAGCACAGCGCAGAATGAAGAATCAATGAGGTGAGGAAGAATCCTCAAAGAGTGTCAGCTGAAGACTGAATACAGAAATATCTGGAACATGTTAACATTTTTGTTGACAAATCTACAATAAGAAAAACATTAAATAAGAATGGAGTTCATGGGAGGACACCACGGAGGAAGCCACTGCAGTCCAAAAACCAAAAACATTGCTGCATGTTTGAAGTTTGCAAAAAAAAAAAGAGCACCTGGATGTTCCGCAGTAGTACTGGCTAAATATACTGTGGACAGATGAAACCAAAATTGAGTTGTTTGGAAGGAAAAAAGGCACAGCACACCATCATCAAAACCTCATCCCAACTGTGAAACATGGTGGAGGGGGCATTTTGACTCAGAGCTGCTTTGCTTTGCTGCCTCAGGATCTGGATGGATTTTGCCGTCATCAATGGAAAAATGAATTCCCAAATTAACCAAGACATTTTGCAGAAAAACTTAAGATCATCTGTCCACCAACTGAAGCTCAACAGAGGATGGATGATGCAACAGAACAACGACCCAAAACATACAATAGAAGTAAATCAACAACCGAACGACTTCAACAGAAGAAAATAAATAAATACTTCACACCAGATATCCCATAATATTATAGCTGAACTGAAACAGTTTAGTGAAGAGGAATGATCCAGAATTCCTCCTGACTGTTCTGCTAACATGCTATCATGCTAGCATGAATTCAATTAGTGTTATTTGCCATAGAAACCAAAGATTTTACTCTATATTGCCTTAATTTACCTATTAATATGAAGACATGCTGTTGTTGCAAAAGTTCTGCAATTTGTCAATGGGGTAATATTTTATTATTACACTATCAAACTGAAAATTGAGGAGATTTATCTTCTTAAAACCATTATGCTATAAAGATAAACAGCGCTAGCAGAACCCATCCTTGAATCGTTTAAATTATGCAGGTATTTGAGATGAGTAAAGTGATCCAGAATAGTGCTGGCTAGCGCCATCATGCTACAACATGCTAAAATGATGCAATAAATCTTATATATATATATATGAGCATTTAACTCTATATCAACTCAATTTACCTGCTAATGTGATTAAATGTTGCCGTTGCAATAATTCTGCCATTCGTCTGTGGTGCAATATTTTATTATTACGCTCTGAAAATGAGAAATGGGGTAATTTATCTTGCTTAAAGCGTCACGCTAAAGAGACGCAGCGCTAGCAGAGCATCTCAGAACACAATGCGGATCAGAACGCATCCTGGAGGAGCCTGTCGAGAAAAAAAAAAGAGATTACGCTGATTTTTTTTTTTTTATATGGCAGCTTGAAAGTCAGCCCATCTCATTAGCCTTATTCCCATTTATATCCGAAAGCGAGCAATTTACTCTGCGCGGCGTGATCGGCTCATTTGCACGAGGGCCGTGAGCACCTTCTGAAGAAGCTAGCTTATCTCCTTCACGACTGGATAATTAGCAGAGATTTAAATAAGTATATTGTATAAATGGCAGAACCCCTCTGTTTTACAGCAGTCCATCAAAGCTCAGGGGAGCCGAGGATTACAATAACAAAAGCTTCGTATTAGCGCTCCAAGCATTAGCATTATAGCATTTCTTCTTCTGTGGTATTAAAAAAAACAAAGAACACTAAAGATACAAATGTTTTTGGACCCCTAGAGTAGTGATATAATAGTATAACCCCCCGCCCCCCCCAAAAAGTACTGAGCTCTAGAGCAGTGGAACTGGAATAATGGCGCTCCATATAATACCTTTTAATGGAACGAGTTTGGGAGTGCAATCAAATCCTCACAGCAATGCTACTCCAAATTAGCTTGTGCTAAACGGCAAAACACGAACAAGCTAATTCATGCTCAACTGCGACAGAAGCTCAAAACTCATTATTAAAAAGTTTGGTAACACTTTAAAATAAGACTACCTTTATAAAGGGGTTATGAATGGTTTATAAAGGAGTTAATTAATGGTTATTAATTAGGTTGCAAATACTTAAAAACCCACTAATAAGCAGTTAATTAATATAAAACCTGCAATATTAATATATTTATTAGGGCTGGCCCGAATAGCGTTTTTTGAGCTCCGGATATTCGGCACTGATTCGAAGCGAATATTCGAATATTCGTTTTTTAAAAAAGAGGTAAAAAAAAAAAAGAAGCAAATCACGGCCCCTTTAATCCACTGAAAAATGTTCAATTTGCTCTGACCGACGAGACATATTCACCCCGGATTTTTGGTGTTTTTATCCCGGATTTTTGTGTTTTCACCCCATATTTTTTCTGTGTTTTTAGCCCAGATTTCTTTGTGTTTTCATCCCGGAATTTCTGCTGCCCCACACGCGGCTTATCCGCTGCGTAAGCAGGCTAGGAGGCTGCTGCACGGTTTCTCCGCTGCGCAAGCCAGCCCAGTAAATTGCTGTTTGTGTTTTCACACTTAGGCTATTTGCTTAAAAAAACAAACAAAAAAAACGTTTGTTCAGGAAGTATTTTATATTCTTAAACATTGTTGATTATATTAGAGGACAGTCATTGTAAACTGTACTTGGTCTATTTCGGTTTAAGCATTGTGCAGGGCATAGCCGTATTACTGATTTTGTATTTTTGCACTTGGGCTATAAGCTCAATATTAAATATTTCGTTTGCTTAGAAATTATTTTATATTTTTAAACCATTTTAAATTATATTAGATAAGAGGAAATTCGTTCAGACATCATTTTTGTAGGCCAGGCTTTTGTAACCGATTTAGCCCCTACTGTTGCCACATTACCCCTTACGTTTTATTATATAAATCAGTTTCGAAGAGCCTGCATTTTTTTTTTATCATGTATAATAGAGGTCTGCGCGAGATTTTTAAACCCACTCTTCCACGCTCCCGCGTTTCTGTCTCGTTACCGCGCCGCAAAAGAATTGCTTCTTTTAATCCCGCGCCCGCCCGCCACATACACATTTCTGCCGCTCCCGCCCCACGTTCCTAATATAAATTAAATAAACTACATTTAATGCTTCAAATTTACTTATATATTTATTAAAACAGCAGCGCTGAATAGTGCGGTCCCGTTCCTTACCCCAGTCCAAACACCATCGGTGTGTGCGTGTGTGTGTCGGTCCATCCTGCGCGTTGAGAGTTTTCTTTAGGTTTTTTTTTTTTACAATTATTACAGTTTTCTTAACTATTTATTAATTTGCTCCCGCATCGTCTGGATTAAACTCCCGCTCCAGCCAATAACAGTTCAGTTCTGTCCCGCGCGCAAGATATTCTGACGGGACCCGCGAGAACAGAAGTGGTTAGAGTGAGGTGGAACTCTGGAAAGGAGAAAAAAAACGAATATCCGAATACCAAAATTAAAAACCGAATACCTACTCAACGAACGAATATCCGAATACCCGAATATTCGGGTCCAGCCCTAATATTTATAAGTATGTTTAACTATTTACCATAAATTATATGACTAAGTTGCCACTGTTGCTTTTTTGATTGGTGTGTTTTAACTTCCTATCAATGTTTTTAAAGGTATTTACAACCTATTTACAAACCCGTTATAAATCCTTTATAAAGGTAGTCTTGTTTTAGAGTGGTACCAAAAGTTCTTACATCTCCCTGATCTATGCATTCGCCACGGTCAGTAGCTATAGATCCCTCCCTCAGAAAAAGTCTAATCCTGGCTAATCCTGCTGTGTGCTGTCTGAGCTTCTCAAACAGCAGACCCAAATGACCGAAATAGAAATGCTTCTTCAATTGATCTAGTGGGCGGAGCTCTGGTTTGATGGGTTGATGGGTGAGGGAGAGGTTGTGATGTCACAATAAGGGAGGAGCTTACGATCGGCTCATAGAAGCAAACGATGCACAAAAGCACAGAAAAAGTGAGTTTTTTGCATGATGTTTTCCTTTAAAATTCATATATAGAACAGGATGTTTTAAACTCTTCAGTTTAGAGAAAAAATAGGTTAATTTGATTGTACAGAATTTGGGTGCGTTCAACGTGAATTGGGTTAATTATGTTAAACCCTGAAGCTGAATGAAGCCTGACCTACTGCCTCACTACTGCAAATCTGGGTCCATGGTATCGACTCAACTCCACTCGAATCTACTTTGCTCTGCCTGACTTGACTCTACTCTACCCTAACTCGACTTGACTCTGCCGAACTCTACTTGACTCTTCTCTGTTCTACTCGATGCTGCTCTATCTGACTCTACTCAACTGTACTCTGCCCGACTCAACTCGAATCTACTGTACTCTCCCCAACTCTACTCAACTGTACTCTGCCCGACTCAACTCGAATCTACTGTACTCTCCCCAACTCTACTCAACTGTACTGTGCCTGACTCAACTCGAATCTACTGTACTCTGCCCGACTCAACTCGAATCTACTGTACTCTGCCCAAATCTACTCAACTGTTCTCTGCCCGACTCAACTCGAATCTACTGTACTCTGCTCAACTCTACTCAACTGTACTCTGCCCGACTCAACTCGAATCTACTGTACTCTTCCCAACTCTACTCAACTGTACTCTGCCCGACTCAACTCGAATCTACTGTACTCTCCCCAACTCTACTCAACTGTACTCTGCCCGACTCAACTCGAATCTACTGTACTCTTCCCAACTCTACTCAACTGTACTCTGCCCGACTCAACTCGAATCTACTGTACTCTTCCCAACTCTACTCAACTGTACTCTGCCCGACTCAACTCGAATCTACTGTACTCTTCCCAACTCTACTCAACTGTACTCTGCCCGACTCAACTCGAATCTACTGTACTCTGCCCAACTCTACTCGACTGTACTCTGCCCGACTCAACTCGAATCTACTGTACTCTCCCCAACTCTACTCAACTGTACTCTGCCCGACTCTACTCTGCTCTACCCTGACTCTGATCTGCTCTACCCAACTCTACTCCGCTCTACCCGACTCTACTCTACCTGACTTTACTCTGCTCTGCCCAACTGCACTCTGCCCGACTCAAATCTACTCTACCTTGTTCGACTTGACTCGATCACTTTAAATCGTGCTGTCTGTTTTAAAATAAAAAGAACTAAAAATAGGATTTGTAACTTAAAGAATATCCAGATTAATTTTATGCTATTATCAGCCAGCCCTGTCTCCCACAGCACAGTGAAGCTCATCAGAAACTGCACCTCTGGTCCTGGTAGTTGGAGAATCCCTGCTCTGTGTGTTTTGGTGTTTTCTCAGCTTTAACACCCGATAATCAGATAATTAACGAGTCCTCTCTGGAGTAAAGTGGGGGTTAGAGACACACACAGATCTAAATCTGGATACTTTAGTGAAAACACAGGGAAACACTGCCCTATATACTGATACTGACACTACAATATATCTCTAACTGTTACTGTATAAAATAATGTGCCCAGGGGTGCCCAAACTTTTGAATAAATTAGGTTAAATCCAGTAAAAAAAAACTTACTTTGTAGAGAAGTGTCTTCAGATAATGTAGTGAATTTAGACCTGATTGCAGGGATGCCAAATGTTCAAGTATTCAATTCTAATTAAACAATTACAACATAGAAAATTAAACAAATACTGAAATAAGTAATAATTAAAGTGCTATTTAAATTCATGAAAATGAACCGAGAAATCACCCAATCAGGAGTGAAGAATCGTGAGTGATGAGTGATGACTGCTCTAAATGCTCCTAACATCCTACATCTCCCCCATCAGGACATTAATAGACCTGCTTATTAGACCCATTCAGCATCATCTCTACAATAACTGCCTAAAATAATCTGAATACAATCAAACTCTGCTCACAGCAATGTTCTTATTTAGTGTTCAGATTTCTACAAAGAATTCCAGCCCCGGAAATCACAATCAGAAAAACACACTGTATAAAAACAACCAATATTCAGTGTTAAATTTAGCACAGTATCCGCTACGATACTGACTCTTAAATACAGTATTAGTATTTATATTTACTCAGTACAAATACTTCTAAATACAGTATCAGTACCAGTATTAATACTTGCTCTTGAATACAGTATCAGTACTAATACTCACTGTTAAATGCAGAATAAGTATCTGTACTAATACTCTAGAAACTACAGTATTGTATTGGTGCTGATACTCATTTTTAAATACAGTATCAGTATCCGTGTCTGAATTACAGTATCAGTGCTAATACTCACTATTAAATACAGTATCAGTACTAATACTCATTTTTAAATACAGTATTAGTACTAATACTCTTAAATACAGTGTTGTATCAGTGAGAAACTAAGTAAAGTATCGTATCTCTGCTGTATCTGTACAACTCTGTACAACTTGTATACAGTAGATACAGTATCTGTAGTAATATTTACTCTTAAATACAAGATTGTATTAATGCTAATACTCTCTCTTAAATACAGTATCTGTCTCTAAATTACAGTATCGGTGCTAATACTCTTAAATACAGTATGGTATCAGTACTAATACTCTCTTATAAATACAGTTTATTAAATTTTAGAACTTAAGTTTAGAAAATTACAGAATTCAGCTAAAACTAATTTTTAAATACAGTATAAGTGCCAATACTTTTAAATACAATACTGTATCAGTACTAATGCCCTCTCTTACATACAGTATCTGTCTCTAAATTACAGTATTGGTGCTGATACTCATTTTTAAATACAGTATTGTTTAAGTGCCAATACTCACTCTTAAATAGATCATCTGTCTCTAAATTACAGAATTTAGCTAAAACTAATTTTAAATACAGTAGAAGTGTCAATACTTTGAAATACAGTATTGTATCAGTGCCAATACTCACTCTTAAATACAGTATCTGTCTCTAAATTACAGTATTGCTTTTGATACTCATTTTTAAATACAGTATGGTATCAGTGCCAATACTCACTCTTAATACAGTATCTGTCTCTAAATTACAGTATCAGTACTAGTACTCTTAAATACAGCATGGTTTCAGTGCTAATACTTTCTTATAAATATAGTATCTGTCTCTAAATTACAGCATCAGTACTAATACTCTTAAATACTGTATTGCATCAGTGCTAATACTCTTAAGTAAAGTATTGTATCTCTGCTGTATCTCTTTTATACAGTATCTGTAAAACTCTTACAGCAGGTGATGCAGAGGTTTTATTTAAGGTGGACTGAACTATTAAAGAGTAGCTGAGTTAAGAAGTGAAGTCTTAGTTTCAGGAGATGATCCAGTATGAATTTTAGAAACTGATGAAGATGATATTAAAGGAACTGAAGGAACCTGTGGATCTTCTGTGGAGGTTCAGCAGGTAAAACAGGTGAACAGGTGAGACTCACCGCGCGCCAGTAGAAGCAGAGTTAATCCCGGCAGCTGATGCTGATGATGCTGAAGGTGTGTGCAGGTATCAGGCGCGCGCTGCCTCCGCGGAGCGCCTCTCCATCCTCCTCTCAGCCGGACCGTGGCGCACGGAATCAGCGCGTGCGATCATCTGCGCGCGCTCCCGCCGCGTGCCCGTCCCCCTGCGCGCTGGAGAGGCTTTTACTGCTGGTTCCACTGGTTCGCTCTTCACTTTCCCAGTGCCGCGCTGGGAGAGAGAGCGCGCGAGCCTTTACTGAGGGAGCAGCGACCTCTAGCAGCCAATCAAAACTCCAGAAAAACACTTTATTTATACCCTTTAAACTTTTATCACATTTTATCACCTTTATAAAAAATAAACTAACGGATTTAAAACATTAACATATTCAAGTTTATTCACCATAAACTTTAACGGTTTTAAAACTTTAACAGATTTAAAACATTAACATATTCAAGTTAATCCACCATAAACTTTAACCGTTTTTTACCTTTAACGAATTTAAAACTTTAATGGATTTTAAACGTTAATGGACTTAAAACATTTTATTAAAACAGTTTATTAACCATACACTTTAACGGTTTTTTTAACTTTAAAGATTTAAAACGTTAAAGGATTTAAAACATTAACATATTCGAGTTTATTAACCATACACTTTAACGTTTTTTTTTTTACTTTAACGGTTTTAAAACTTTAATGTATTTAAAACATAAACATATTCCAGTTTATTAACCATAACCTTTAACGGATTTAAAACTTTAATGGATTTAAAACATGAACATATTCAAGTTTATTAACCATAAACTTTAACAAATTTAAAACTTTAACAAATTTAAAACTTTAACAAATTTAAAACTTTAACAAATTTAAAACTTTAACAGATTTAAATCTTTAACGGATTTAAAACAACAGCTAAACCAAAGTGCTGTTCATAGATAATTATAAAACATAAAACAAACACTAAAATAATAAAAGACAAGCTAAAAATAAGACAATAAAACGTAATTAATAAATTTCAATTAGAAATTTCATTAGAAAATAATTGAATGGGGAGATGCTGAACTCAGTATATTTATTTAATATTTCTGCAACACTCGAATTCTTCGATCTAACATTACTGTAAATGAAACTGTAGAATCTGTAGAACTTCTTTAAATTAATTTAAAATTAATTTGGATAAAACCTATTATAAAATCAGGTTTAGAAACAATAACTTTTGTTTAAAATTAAATATTCACTAAGGATTCAGTGCATTTCATACATCTACATTGTATATATTTCAATGTAAACAAAGGGAAAAAGGAGTGGCTGCTACTGTTTAGGGAACAAAACAGTAATTATTTCAATAAAATGGTGAACATTTTTACAAAATATCATGGGTGAAATTGTCAAACAACTTTAATGTTTTACCAAAAAAACACTTAAAAAAATAATTTTAACAATTCAGGTTATAATCCAAAGAAAATAAGTAATTACTTATATTTTTATTTAAATAAAATAAAATCCATTCGAAATCCATCTTTTTTTTTTTAAATAGTCATTATTTTAATAAATAAAAAGTCTATAAAATAATTGTCTACTTTTGTCAAAAAAAAGTAAAAAAAAAAGTGATTTTAACAAAAATCGAAATGTTCACTGTTTGGATAAATTAAGTAAAAATTTAAATGTATTATTTAAAAAATATCTTTTGAGAACATACACAAATTCAATTTCACAAAAATACATTATTTAAAAAAAGGTACATGAGAATTTCTAGGAAGTTCTCTAGGAAGTTTGTTATTTCTAGGAAGTTCGTTACCTCTATAAAGGGAGTTATTCCTAGAAAGTTTGTATGTCTAGAAAGTTCATTATGTTTATAAAGTTTATTTCTAGAAAGTTTGTTATTTCTAGAAAGCTCGTTATTTCTAGGAAGTTCACTATATGTTTACTATTTTTGGCATAGTAAGTCAAATTATCCAAAGAATAAATCATTATTCCAACTTATTCTGACAAGATAATATTTAAAACTGTGGATAGAAAATAAAAGACACTTTACAAATGGGATCCTCTGAGATAATAAAAGAATATAAACCATCACAAGCTCTGTTGGCGGATATTTTATTTTGTAAAAAGTTGATGTTTACACTGGAAATTAAATGTGATTTGGATAAAATTGAGTTTATGTTTTTTTTTAGGAAAACAGCGAACGGTCAGAATCGAGATGAGCAGAAATGATGTTGTTTTATCTCTAAATCGTACGATAAATCAGTATCACAATAATCGTTACAGGCCTCAGCAGACTTGCAGTCCTTAATTACACTGGGCATTTAAACACATCTGAGCCTAAATACACACACACTACACACCACACACACTACACACACACTCTACACACACACACACACACACTCTACACACCACACACACACTACACAAACACACACTTAGTAAACCTTATTGCTATTCTGAGGTGAATCCATGTTCCTATTATCCACATACTTCTTCATTATACTTATTTAATGCCTTATTTACCTTGTTATGAATATCCTGTCAATAATTGTGTGTTATTTTTGTGTTTCTTAATATTTGTGACAAACACGGGAGATCCCTGACCTCATGCAACCCTATGACCCATGGGATTCAAACAAGACTGTGTTTTTTACCACCTCTGATAATTAATTAACACAATTCATTGTCTTAGTTGACCAATTAATGAACTGAACACAATAGGGTTAATTTCCCCCTACAAAATACAGGTTAAAAAAGAATAATGACTTTGCTCCAGTTCCTGAAGTAAATCTTGCAGGTGGTTCATTAAGGTCACCTCCAGGTGTTCCTTATTTGACCCCTCCTCGCTGAACTCTGCCCGGCAAACTGACATGACAAAGTCTGCATCAGCCTGACACAATAAATCAGATGAATTAGTAAAACAAAAAATGTAGAGACTTGTTTTTCTACATGACTTTTTCCTGAATATACCTAATATTATATAATTATATATACACCTTATATTAATATATAAGTTAAGAGTTAACCAATAGTAAAAACAATATTTGAACACATCTGTTGGTACCAGGCAGTACCAACATTTAGTGGTTCAATGAGTAAAATGTGTCAATTTAGAATAAAAAAACATGGACTTACAATCATTTCTACCCCAGGGGTGAAAAGTGGCTGGCAGATATCAGGGTATTTGGCCATTAGATCAGAAAGCCCATACAGCTGCAAACCATTCCTTACCTGCTGCAGTATTGGGAACAGCTTCAGGGTTGCTTCATGGAGAATAACAGCACTGTTTTGAAGCAAAACACAAAAATCACTAAAGTAATGAAATCTAGATATTTCCTGAAAGAAGCAATAAATGTAAAACCTTAACAAGTATTCAGAAACTATGCAACAAAAAATGATGTAGTGTAAAATGTCTGTGTGTGTGTGTGGGGGGGGGGTAAATAGTCAATCAGTTACTTTAAATTCAAATACTGACTTTAAATTGACAATTATAAATAAAATACACGGATTGCTTTGCAAGACTGCAACTGAATCTTCCATTTTTTTTTATCCGATTTTCGATTTAAATCTATTTTTTCCCCTACTAAAAATAAAATAAAGATGATTCAAAAATGGTTAAAAACGAAATACATATGGTCTGTAGAAAATCACTCTGATGGTCTTACCTTGGAAATAAGCTCAATATGTTGGTCATCTCCCAGAGCAGTTTTGTCCAGGTCTTCAAATTTCAAAGATCCACTGCACAGAAACTTGTAGCACCAAACCGCTAAAACATTTGGAGCCGGTCCACTTTGCGCCAGGCTGACAGCCATTATTTCTCCTATAGTCCTATAAAAAAAGAAGAAGAAGACCAGGAACATTTAAACAATGACATCCTAGTGCTGTGTAGAATATATAAAATAAAAAATGTGTCTCCAAAACTATAATTGAAAAAAGAAAAAAATTAATGTTAATGTAATTAATTTAATTGGGTTTCAAACAATTATGGAGCATTTTATTGGCCCATTTACCATGACACCCAATGTAAAAGGCAACTGCTAATTTTAAAGATGGACATACATTTTTACAGCAATGATAATACAGTATGCATGAGTGTACAACACATACTTAAAGTGGTCTAAATCGGAGATTGAATACTTCGGCCTCTTGCCATGTCTGTCACCCTCGAAAAAGCGCTTTTCAATGCCTTCCATCATTCCTTCAACCAAAGAATACAGAGAATAATTACACATGATTACACATTCATTAAATCATCTATGTAACCTTTGCTCACCTGACAGAAGCTCTTTGCGGAGCGCCCCTGTGTCTATCCCAGCCTCACCTAAAAAGACAACTTTCAGTTGTTTCGCTGGATTTGACTTTTTTTGTCTTTGCCATTGAGAAAGGACTCTCTCCAACATATTATGCCGGGACACTGTGATGTCAAATGAGTAGCCATCTGTTGTGGACACTGCAGCTGTAATGGCCTGGAGAACCCCTTTAAGACTAACACACACACACACACACACAAATACCATACCAATCTACCAATCATAAAAAAAATAATCATGTTATGTAGTACAGATTAAGAAATTACAAATATACCTCTCACTTTCACTGTTACACTGTGATTCCCCTTCAGTGATAAGATGTGTGTCCTCCACCCTGTTACGTACATAATAGATAACCACTGGTTAGCTTTATTTAAATTATCACATCCCTGTGTTGTGTAGAAAATATATTATAAAAAATTTGTATCTTAAGAACTGAAATTTGTGTCCTCCACCCTGTTGTTTTATACATTTGTAGAATTATTAAATCATCAACTAGAACCCTGAAAGGCCTGTGTAATCACAGTTTGGCAACATACCTGATTTAACACATGCTTTTAATTTCCAGAATTAGTAAACCACCAAACTGTAATGATTCTGATCCTCCAGGACCAGAGGCAAACAAATATTGCTATACTTAGACATTAAGAACTGTATAGTTCTTTACAAATATATAAACATAAAAAAAATACTTTCTTAAAGATTTATACATTAAACAAACATTTTTAATTTGTCACCTTTCACCACACAAGCTAGCATGGACTTCCAAATAATCCAATGGGAAAATCATGAGGCACACTGGACATGAGCCCTGAATAGAAGATATCAATATTACCTCCAGTGAAAAACAAGAAATGTACTACTTAAAATAGAATGAGTGTAATATCTATTAAGTAAGACCAATTGTAGGAATTGCATAAATGCCATTACCTTAGACACAGATGTACTGTTACTATTGGCTGCCACAGAAGAGTTCACTCCAGATAATTCAGACATATCACAGGAAGGCTAAAATGAACATACAGTAAAGAAAAATAATTAAAAATAGATCACAGTGGTAAGTAGAGTATTAATAGCATTACTGAATTTATTCTTACCTTTCTGGATGTACTTGTACCAGTGGTTTCCACAGAGTTCACAGAGGAGAACTCCCCAACAATAGACACATCAGGGGAAGACTAAAAGGAACAGACAATACAAGTAAATATTTGTCAAAACAATAACATTGTGTCTAAAATAATTAACAAAAAAAATATTATTTATTGAACAAAGGCATTGCTCTTACACAACAATCATCGTAGAGAGAGTCGTACTCTGTGGATGACCTGCCAATGCAACATGATTTAACATGAACAGCCAAAATTTGCAAAGGCATAGACAACCCGCAGGCTTGGCAAGTTGCCTTTGGCATCTTCTGGAATTCATGTGCATCAACAGGAAGAGGCAATGTGTCTAGTTCCTCCTGGAGTGGAACTATGTACAAAGTGTTTTACCCCCTCCACTCACAGATCTTAAATACTGAGTATTATATCCCTCAGCTTCTGGGGGGACGACTGTAAGTTTTCTTTGTCCAGATCCACCTATGAGGAGCAATTAAGAATAATTAAAAGATTGGAAATAAAAAGTAATAAGAAACCCCTGACCTTCTAACCTGTTTAAAGTCTACATTACCAAGAGCCTTGTGCAGAAGCCATCCTCCTGATAATTTGGAAAGTTTGGGGTAATGATGAGTAAGAGCTTTTGAAAACTGCATGAAAGAGAAAACATAATTTTTTTGTAAGGGTGACATTCCAATAATGACAAGCAATAACATTTATTTAAAATTTTAAAATTGCATTCATATGAGACCTTTTTAGTCGTCACGTCTGGTGCTGTTAGCTCCTCTGTCCCTTCCACACCAAGCTCTAACGGAGGTTCTCAGGTCAACAACTACACTACCCAGAATGCACCACCCGCTGACATCACGCACTCACCTGCTCACGTGACACCTCACCTGCTTCCTCCAGGAAGTCCCGAATACTGATTACTGGCACTATAAAGGTGCACTCCACACAAACACCCACGCCGCGTATTGTAGGTTCTCCTCATTACAAAGCGTTCTATATCTCTTGTCTCAGTTTATCTTGTGTATGACCTTGCTTTTGTTTTCTCAACGCCGATTATTGCCTTTGCCTCTGATACTGGATTGCTTGTGTATTACCTGGACTGTGTTTTCACTACTGCCTCTTGGATTACCTCTGACATTGGATCTCTCGTGTATGAACTCTGGACTGTTTCTCGTTTATGGTATGGTTTTGTCTTCATTGCTCTGTTTACTGGTGATCACCCATTTTTCTGTATCGACTACGATTACATCTGTTTATTTTTATAATAAACTTAATATATTTTTATCTGTATCTGCACGTGTCTGCAATTCTGTGCTCATCATGACATTAGTAGCAGTAGTATAATTTATTTTTTTTTACCTCAGAGTGATCAGCACTTTCTGGGAGCTTGACTGTTTGCCTCTTCATACCCGCTTGGAGAAGTACCAATTCTGCAGATGATGTAGGTGTTTGTTCCATGGTTTTGTCAACAAGGTAAAACTGCAGTGATACGGTCTTGCCACTGGTACTGACCTCCTTGGAGGGAGAAAATCTTTTCTTGCCCCTTAAAACACCTTAAAAACAAATTAGGTTTATGTCATCCCCAAACCCAACAATCAAATGACAGACAATATTTTTTAGATAATGCTTTAAATTAGAGATGAACTGAACGGGCTGAAAGGATGCACTGCTGAGAGTGGTAATTTCTGGTTGGTGGGATTAAATTCTTTATTCCCTTTTCTCCACAAGGCACATTAGCTCCACAAATATGAACTGAAGTAACAGCAAAAACACTCTGTACTGACAGAGCTGAGTAGCAACATATGAAGAACAGCTGAATAGAGTTATTCAGAGTTACATCTAATGGTTGGGCAGGGTTTTGCATTTTCATTTGACAGTGAGGCACACAGTGCTCCTGTAAACCTTAAATTCTGAATCGTACCTGATAAATTGTGAAAATATTGAAATATTGATATTGATTAGCTGATCAATCTTTCCATCTCTACTTTAAATACAGGCTGACAAAATGAATGAATATTTAAAAATACAGATACAATGAAATATGGCAAAGTCAGTGCAGGTACTACAGATTTCTAAATATTTCTTCCCTAAGCATAAATAACCTGATCATTGCTTGCTGCTCTGTTACTGCTGCTGCTGCTGCTGCTGCTGCTGGCCGTTATGTGACTACTTATTAAAGTAATCAGTTGACGTGTCACGTCATCTATTGATCCAGTCTGTTGAAGTATAAAACATTTAAATAGCTATTTTAATTAAGCTCACCACATACACACAAACATGTAGTTATGGCCAGGCCAGAAGCATATAAAAACATAATTAAAAAATGTATTTATTTCATGATTAAATTCAAAATGTGAAACTCATCATAAAGATTCATTACATAAAAACTGATCTATGTTACGCCCTCGCTATGTTTTCTGGTGTCTTCCCCGTTTCCTAGTGTGTTTCTCTTGTACTTTTCCATTACGTGTGTCTAATTTGTAACTCCGCCCCTTCCCAGGTGTTCTGTGTTTCATGTTTAGTATAAATAGTACTTGTTAATCTATGTTTGCGGTCGGTCTTTGCACCTTCCCCTGTTGTCTGTCTCGCCACGTTTACGTTATTGCTCTAGTTCTCGTTCTTTGGTTGTTTGTAGTTTCTCGCTCTTGTTTATATTCTAGTCACGTTTGGTTCCTGTTTGTTTCCTTTGTGTATCTTGTATATATTTACGTATTATTCCCTGTATATATATCCCTAGCCCTGTTTTGTACTTGTCTGTTTAGTTTAGCTCTTTGTTTGTTTTCCCTGTTTGTTTATGTACATATATTTATTCTTTATTCCCTTGTTTGTTTATTTGTTTATTTGTTATTTATTAAAAGTCATGTCTTACCCGTTTAAACGTCCGCCTCCCGTCTCATCTCGCGTTACAGAAAGACCGACCGCCATGGACGTTTATTCGGGAAACCCTTGGGTTGGATCCGGGCTGGCCATCCGTCATGCCCCCTTTGGGACCTCGGCGCAGGAAAATCCGAGGCCTCGAGGCCGGAGAAGGCCTCGGGCTGGGCGTTCTAAGAGGTCCCAAAAATCGGAGGATTTTCTTGGGGGGGGGCTAACGGTTGGGGCCATCGGCCTCGCTCCGAACCGCGAGGTAGGCAAGGCGGGCAGAAACGCGGACTGTGAGGACTATTTCTGGGATTACGTGGACCTCCTCGCAGCCGCGTCCAGTTCGGAGGACGAGTTCTACCCTCCGACGAGAGCCCGCTTGCCGCCGCTTGCGGAGGCTATCCTCCACCCGCCTCCCAGGGCGCGCTCCACCTCGTCGGCTCCGCAGCTAGCTTCTGAGGCTAACCAGCTAGCTCCTCCGGCGGCTGCAGCTCGAGGCTTCTCCACGGCTACGCGGCTAACGCAGTTAGCATCTCCAGCGGCTGCAGCTCCAGGCATTCCCACGGCTACGCGGCTAACGCAGTTAGCATCTCCTGATTCCACGGGTCAAGTTTCTCTGGCTGCTTCGGTGCTCGCATCTTCTACGGCTGCAGACCCAGCTTCCACGGCGACCGCCGAGCAGCGCTTCCAGTCACCCGTAGCGGCAGCAGATCTTCGCTCCGGGGTTCCCATGACAACGGCGCTACACTGTACTGCCACTGCCACCCCGGAACCTGAATACGCTGCGGTGAAATTAGGTCAAGTCTCCGTGCAGTCTTCAGCAGCCCGAGTCGTCACACAGACACCTACAGCCCAAGGGTCCAAGTCTGTTCATGTGAGTGTTCCTGTGTCAGCGGTGCCCGCCACCGCCAATGTTCCTGTGCCAGCGGTGCCCACCGCCAATGTTCCTGTGCCAGCGGTGCCCACCGCCCATGCTACGATGCCAGCGGTGCCCACCGCCAATGTTCCTGTGCCAGCGGTGCCCACCGCCCATGCTACGATGCCAGCGGTGCCCACCGCTCCTGCTACGATGCCAGCGGTGCCCACCGCCTATGTTCCTGTACCAGCGGTGCCCACCGTCCATGCTACGATATCAGCGGTGCCAGACACCGTCCATGTTCCTGTGCCAGCGGTGCCCACCGCCCATGTGCCGATGCCAGCGGTGCCCACCGTCCATGTTCCTGTGCCAGCGGTGTCCACTGCCCATGTGCCAAAGCCAGCAGTGCCCACCGTCCATGTTCCTGTGCCAGCGGTGTCCACTGCCCATGTGCCGAAGCCAGCAGTGCCCACCGTCCATGACCCTGTGCCAGCGGTGCCTACCGCTCCAGCGCCGACCACGCCGCCAGCCCCAGCTGCTCAAGTCACCGCGCCGTCAGCTCCTGCTGCCCGAGATGCCGCACCGCCAGTGTCTACTGCCCGAGTCGCCGCACCGCCAGCTCCTGCTGCCCGAGTCGCCGTGCCGCCAGCTCCAGCTGCCCAAGATGCCGCACAGCCAGCTCCTGCTGCCCGAGTCGCCGCACCGCCAGCTCCTGCTGCCAGAGACGCCGCACCGCCACCAGCTCCTGCTGCCCGAGTCGCCGCGCCTCCAGCTTCTGCTGCCCAAGCCGTCGCGTCGCCAGCGAGGCCCGTCACCACACCCATGCCAGTCCCGGCGCCCAGGACTAAGTTTTGCCCCAAGCCTCGTGTGCCCAGGTCTGCCCCAAGGCCCCCGGACCCCAGCCCAAGAACTTTGCCCAGGCTGGCTCCACGAACTACCCCTATGACTTTAGCCAGTCCTGGGCATCCCCAGGTCTTTCTGGTCCCCATGTCGCTCCCCGTTATGGTTCCTGTGTCGGTCTATGTTCCTGTTCCTGTCTTGTCTGGTTTCTGTGTACCTGTTCCTGTCACCGTCTTTGTGTCTGTTCCTGTCAATGTTTTGGTTCCCGTTCCCATGTCTAGTCCTGTCCAGTCACCTGTCATGTCTCACGTCCAGTCATCGTCCCCTGTCCAGTTCCCCGTCCAGTCTCGTGTCTCGCCCAATGTCCAGTCTCCAGTCACGTCCCCGGTTCAGTCTCCTTTCTTTGTCCAGTCTCCTGTCCAGTCTTCAGTTCAGTCTCCAGTTCTGCCCCATGTTAAGTCTCAGGTCTCGTCTCTTGTGTTTCCCGGCCTCTCCCCGCCGCCGGCCCCCGGGGTTCGTTTTTACGCGCCTCGGGAGCTGCGCGTTTAGGGAGGGGCTTCTGTTACGCCCTCGCTATGTTTTCTGGTGTCTTCCCCGTTTCCTAGTGTGTTTCTCTTGTACTTTTCCATTACGTGTGTCTAATTTGTAACTCCGCCCCTTCCCAGGTGTTCTGTGTTTCATGTTTAGTATAAATAGTACTTGTTAATCTATGTTTGCGGTCGGTCTTTGCACCTTCCCCTGTTGTCTGTCTCGCCACGTTTACGTTATTGCTCTAGTTCTCGTTCTTTGGTTGTTTGTAGTTTCTCGCTCTTGTTTATATTCTAGTCACGTTTGGTTCCGGTTTTTTCCTTTGTGTATCTTGTATATATTTACGTATTATTCCCTGTATATATATCCCTAGCCCTGTTTTGTACTTGTCTGTTTAGTTTAGCTCTTTGTTTGTTTTCCCTGTTTGTTTATGTACATATATTTATTCGTTATTCCCTTGTTTGTTTATTTGTTTATTTGTTATTTATTAAAAGTCATGTCTTACCCGTTTAAACGTCCGCCTCCCGTCTCATCTCGCGTTACAATCTAATGAAATATTTATTATGAAAATTATGAATATATTCTAATTTGATTAATATACAAAATCAATTGGAACGTTTGGAAGCGCGGACAGGTACCAAGTGGGGAAATAAATCCACATCTCCATAAAGCTTGTCAGAAGAAGGAAGCATGAGGCACCCTGAAATGTCCTGGTATAGGCTGCACAGACATAGGTCTTGATATAACATGAGACCACCACCAGCAGGGGGTTCTTGCGCTATTTTAAAAGTCAAATGTAATGCTTTTAAAGAACTTTTTAGGACCTCAAAAAATATCATTAATTTTTACACTTTTTTCTTTAAATTGTGTTCCCTTGTGATGCAGAAGAGAGCCAACATAGCATGTAAGTTGCATTACGTTAAACAACACACTGCATTGCATATAGGAAGCAAAAAAGAATAATGAAAGAACACTTTAAGCAGTCTCCATTATACATTATTAATCAACTCAAAATGAAAAGCCTGTCCTAAGCCAATAATTTATTAATTTATTTATTAATTAATCATTTATTAATTCTCTTTCCCGATAACTTTAGCTAGATTTCTGCTAACCTCGGTTCTCTAATGTTAGCTAGCTCTTACACTAACCTTAGTCCTCTCTCCAAAATTTCTACTTAACTGAGGTAAAGAACGTCGTTCCTTAACACCTGGCAGGTTAGCCTATCTAGCCTACGGCTTGCTAGTTAAGCTAGCTAGCTTAGCGTTAGAGATCCATTTCCACAATGGCTAAGTCAGCTAGGCAACTAACCTAATTCTGACACGGCAGATCGGCTATGTTAGTTAGGTAGTCTCTAAATCTGTTTCACATTCGTAATGCCATAATATATTTACATATATTCCACAGAACATCATATAAAGTAATATGAATACATATATTAGAAGTTACAGGGGGCAGGATGGCGGGGGGATTTCATCGCGTTTTTTTCTACCAATGAGAATGCTGAGCAAGCGGTATTAGGAATTTAATTGGTCAACTGCTGTTGCAACGTCTGATTGGCTTGAGACTTTTGGCAGCTTTGTTGCAGTGAAAAGCTCGGCGCTCGAGCAGAGAACGCTCCGCGAGCACGCAGGGGGAAGTTGAGCGAGCGCGGACGCTCTCGAAACATTAAGAACAGCCAGATACCACACGAGCAAGATATACAGTTGTGGTCAAAAGTTTACATACACTTGTAAAAAAACATAATGTTATGGCTGTCTTGAGTTTTCAATAAGTTCTACAACTCTTATTTTTCTGTGATAGAGTGATCGGAACACATACATGTTTGTCACAAAAAACAGTCATAAAATTTGGTTCTTTCATAAATTTATTATGGGTCTGCTGAAAATGTCACCAAATCTGCTGGGTCAAAAATATACATACAGCAACATTAGTATTTGGTTACATGTCCCTTGGCCATTTTCACGGCAACTAGGCGCTTTTGGTAGCCATCCACAAGCTCCTGGCAAGCTTCAGGTCGAATGTTTGACCACTCTTCTTGACAGAATTGGTGCAGTTCAGCTAAATGTGATGGTTTTCTTGCATGAACCCGTTTCTTTAGCACTGTCCACATGTTCTCAATGGGGTTTAAGTCAGGACTTTGGGAAGGCCATTCTAAAACCTTAATTCTAGCCTGGTTTAGCCATTCCTTTACCACTTTTGATGTGTGTTTTGGGTCATTGTCTTGTTGGAACACCCAACTGCGCCCAAGACCCAACCTTCGGGCTGATGGTTTTAAGTTTTCCTGCAGAATTTGGAGGTAATCCTCCTTCTTCATTATCCCATTTACTTCCTGCAAAGAACCAGTTCCACTGGCAGCAAAACATCCCCAGAGCATAATACTACCACCACCATGCTTGACAGTAGGCATGGTGTTCCTGGGATTAAAGGCCTCACCTTTTCTCCTCCAAACATATTGCTGGGTGTTGTGGCCAAACAGCTCAATTTTTGTTTCGTCTGACCAGAGAACTTTCCTCCAGAAGGTTTTATCTTTGTCCATGTGATCAGCAGCAAACTTCAGCCGAGTCTTAAGGTGCCTTTTCTGGAGCAAGGGCTTCTTTCTTGCACGGCAGCCTCTCAGTCCATGGCGATGTAAAACACGCTTGACTGTGGAGACTGACACCTGTGTTCCATCAGCTTCCAAATCCTTGCAGACCTGCTTCTTGGTGATTCTTGGTTGACTCTTGGCCATCCTGACCAATCTCCTCTCGGCAGCATGTGATAGCTTGCGTTTTCTTCCTGATCGTGGCAGTGACACAACTGTTCCATGCACTTTATACTTGCGTATAATTGTCTGCACAGTTGCTCTTGGGACCTGTAGCTGCTTTGAAATGGCTCCAAGTGACTTCCCTGACTTGTTCAAGTCAATAATTCGCTTTTTCAGATCCACACTGAGTTCCTTTGACTTTCCCATTGTAGCTTTTGTAGCTGAGTCTAATCACTGGGTCAAATGAGCCCTATTTAAATGGGCTCATGAGAAGTCAACAGCTGTAGGCAATCAGAATCACTTACAAGAAGTGAAGAGGCCATGACATGAAGCTAATTTGATTGACACAACTCGCTACATCACCAAAATTGACAAATTTTGTTGCTGTATGTATATTTTTGACCCAGCAGATTTGGTGACATTTTCAGCAGACCCATAATAAATTTATGAAAGAACCAAATTTTATGACTGTTTTTTGTGACAAACATGTATGTGTTCCGATCACTCTATCACAGAAAAATAAGAGTTGTAGAACTTATTGAAAACTCAAGACAGCCATAACATTATGTTTTTTTACAAAAGTATGTAAACTTTTGACCACAACTGTATCCGAGAGAGCGCAGATTCCTACAAGAGGAGAGTTAATCTGAGAGAGAGCATGGTAAATCCGTGAGAGCGCACCTATATTTTACACCTGAGCAAATAAAATCCGTGAGAGCGCACATATATTTTACACCTGTGCAAATAAAATCCGTGAGAGCGCACCTATATTTTACACCTGAGCAAATAAAATCCGTGAGAGCGCACCTATATTTTACACCTGAGCAAATAAAATCCGTGAGAGCGCACCTATATTTTACACCTGAGCAAATAAAATCCGTGAGAGCGCACCTATATTTTACACCTGAGCAAATAAAATCCGAGAGAGCGCACCTATATTTTACACCTGAGCAAATAAAATCCGCGAGAGCGCACATATATTTTACACCTGAGCAAATAAAATCCGTGAGAGCGCACCTATATTTTACAGCTGAGCAAATAAAATCCGTGAGAGCGCACATATATTTTACACCTGAGCAAATAAAATCCGTGAGAGCGCACATATATTTTACACCTGAGCAAATAAAATCCGTGAGAGCGCACCTATATTTTACACCTGAGCAAATAAAATCCGTGAGAGCGCACCTATATTTTACACCTGAGCAAATAAAATCCGTGAGAGCGCACCTATATTTTACACCTGAGCAAATAAAATCCGTGAGAGCGCACATATATTTTACACCTGAGCAAATAAAATCCGTGAGAGCGCACCTATATTTTACACCTGAGCAAATAAAATCCGTGAGAGCGCACCTATATTTTACACCTGAGCAAATAAAATCCGTGAGAGCGCACCTATATTTTACACCTGAGCAAATAAAATCCGTGAGAGCGCACATATATTTTACACCTGAGCAAATAAAATCCGTGAGAGCGCACATATATTTTACACCTGAGCAAATAAAATCCGTGAGAGCGCACCTATATTTTACACCTGAGCAAATAAAATCCGTGAGAGCGCACCTATATTTTACACCTGAGCAAATAAAATCCGTGAGAGCGCACCTATATTTTACACCTGAGCAAATAAAATCCGTGAGAGCGCACCTATATTTTACACCTGAGCAAATAAAATCCGTGAGAGCGCACCTATATTTTACACCTGAGCAAATAAAATCCGTGAGAGCGCACATATATTTTACACCTGAGCAAATAAAATCCGTGAGCGCGCACCTATATTTTACACCTGAGGAAATAAAATCCGTGAGCGCTGAATGAAGTAGGCTCTTGCATTCAAAAACTCCGCTCTCGACTTTTGGCAGTAAAATGACGCCATATTAGTGGTGTTTTTACCGGAGATGGAGTCGCTCCACACGGTTTACACGTTATCTTGTTTTTTCGCGACGTCAAAGGAGAAATATATCGCCTCTCCCCTCTCTCTCTCCCTGCTGCTGAACACTGTGGAGTTAATATCTAGCTCCGTAAGTAACGGCAGGTTAATTCCCGGGTTTTGTATTTAACCGTGCAGCGGTTTCGTCTCGTTTTTATTTTTTTAATACTGTTTTTATTTAGTTATCGTCTCGTTTTTGTCTTGAAAAAAAGCTTAGTTGACGAAGACTATGACGAAAATTATTCCTCAACGAAATGAACACTGATTCTAAAGCAGTGATTGGTCGATCTCCTCTGATTTACTCTCTTAGATCTCTGAGATCATCACCCCACAATTTGCTGGCTGGATCTCAGACTCTTCTTAATTCTAAAGGGGAACTCTGGTGTGAAATGAAATAATACAGCGCTTTTAGCCAAAGCTCCCAACAGGCCACAATGCTAGGAGCATAAAGTTACCTGTGGACAGAAATCACTATTTTACACCATTAATAAGCCTAAAGCTGTTTCACACTTCATGAGTAGAATTCAGAGAGCCCTGATGTTTAAAAAAATAGGCACAGAGAAATTTTAAAGTGATCAGAAAGTTTACTAACTGTGATTTTTAGTGTTGATAATGCTGAGTTCCCTTTCACTCACAGGGTCTCGCATCACTAATCTACTCATCAATGATGTTCATAAACATCAGGACCTCAGAGCATCTAAGAGCTGTGTGGAAGGAAGAACCTGGATTAGAACTTTCAGAAGAAGAGTGGAATCATGCACTGTGAAAAGGTCCATCACTGTTTACATTTCAGTAGAAACAGAACAGCTTACTTTTATCTAAGTGTTGATAATCTTGTAATAGGTGTTATAAAGCTCTATGAAATTAGAACATGTATGTTTGGAAAGTCCTGTGTTTATCCCTGTATTCAGTCATTTTATTTACTTTTTATTATTTCTTCTTCTGTATGTAATTGTGTAAAATCCACTGTATTGTATTGTTGCATGTATTTGTAAATTCAGACCTGAAAATGTATAAATCAAGTAAAAAAAAAGACTCAGGACTCAAATACTGCAACTCAAATACTTTATTAAATATGTAGGGGTACAGTGGGTTCTCTAAACGAGCAGATTCAACACCAGTAAACAGCAGCCAGAGAAAATCAACATACCATAAACGATATATATATATATAGTACATAATACAATATATATATATATATATATACTAGGGGTGTCACGATGGAAATGATGTCATGGTCTCGAGCCTCGAAGTGAAAAAGAGGATGGACGATCCCTCCCTCTAACCTACGCTAATGGTGCAGCACACTGTAGCCGACGCCGCGGACATTGTGACTGCTGAAAGAGCAGCTCTTTCTCCAGAGAATGTGAACATTCTCATCTTCTTAAAGAAAAACTTAAAAAATATAAAAATAACAGTTGTTTTGTCTAGCCTCAAACATGTTAATAGTTTTGGTACCTTAAGGAGCATCTTACTCTCAGATAAAGTTAATAATATATCTTTATTAAAGAAAAAGTCTTAAAGTCTTATTTTTCATCTTTAACTGTTATAGTAGGATAGAGTTCAGTTTGTTAAGGCTCTAATTGTTCTATTATTTTGTACATGACTGTTCCTGTATTTTTGTATTATTTATTTTGTTATGTTGCACATTGCTGTTTTAATAGTGCACACTGCTGCTTCCAAAAAAAACCACTACATGGTATTACATATATATCTTAATTAAATTATTTAAATTTGACCATTAGTGCCTAATGTGGTGTATTACAGATCACTTGTATCACTTTGCATCACTTATATCAAGCTCACCTTTTGAAATAAGATACTGTAAATTTGATGAATCAAACCAATAACTGACCATAGACTAATCTAAAACTGGCATAGACCTCTCTGCTGTAAAAAAAAAAAACAAAGAAAATCGAGAATCAAATCGAATCGTGATCCTAAAATCAGAAATAAAATGGAATCGAGGATTTAGAGAATTGTGATATATATAGTACAATAATCACTAACAGTGTGCTGAATGATAAAGGAATAAGGACTTTTTTGTGATTATATATATTTATTATTGAAAGAATGTAAAATACAGTTTATCATATACAGATAAAGAATAGATGAAACAAAGGGGTTAAAAAATTAAGAAGAGCAAAAGAGAAAAACAAAAAAACAAAAAGTGACGTTTAAAATTTAACCCACAGCAATGGTGCCATCACACACACACACACACACACACACACACTACACACACTATACACACTCACTATACACACACACACACACACTCACTATACACACACACACACACACACTCACTATACACACACACACACACACACTATACACACACACACACACACACACACTATACACACACACACACACACTATACACACACACACACACACACACACTCACTCACTATACACACACACACACACACTACACACACTCACTATACACACACACACACACACTATACACACACACACACACACACACACACACTATACACACACACACACACTCACTATACACACACACACATTCACTATACACACACACACAAACACACACACACACTCACTATACATACACACACACACACACACACACTCACTATACACACACACACACACACACACACTCACTATACACACACACACACACACACTCACTATACACACACACACACACACACACACTCACTATACACACACACACACACACACACACTCACTATACAAACACACACACACACACACACTCACTATACACACACACACACACACACACTCAGTATACACACACACACACACACACACTCACTATACACACACACACACTCACTACACACACACACACACACACACTCACTATACACACACACACACACACACACACACTCACTATACACACACACACACACACACACTCACTCACTATACACACACACACACATACGAACACTATACACACACACACACTCACTACACACACACACACACACACACACACTCACTATACACACACACACACACACACTCACTATACACACACACACTCACTACACACACACACACACTCACTATACACACACACACACACACACACACTCACTCACTATACACACACACACACATACGAACACTATACACACACACACACACTCACTATACAGACACACACACACTACACACACACACACTGACTATACACACACACACACTCACTATATACACACACACACACACTCACACACTATACACAAACACACACACTATACACACACTCACTATATACACACACACACACACACACACTCACTATATACACACACACACTATACACAGACACATTCACTGCACACACACACACTATAAACACATACACACAGATAAACGTACACACACACACTGATATATACACACAGATAAACACACACACATACTGATATATACACACACACACACACACACACACACAGATAAACACACACACACACACAGGGTTATTCTATTTTACACAGAGTCACTGAGGAGCCATAATTATAACCCCCAATCCCTGCATAGAGGGGCTGAGTGAAGGTGGTGTAGAGTGTGTGTAAGTGTGTGAGAGTGTGTGAGGGTGTGTGTGAGTGTGTGTGTAAGTGTGTGAGAGTGTGTGAGGGTGTGTGTGAGGGTGTGTGTGAGGGTGTGAGAGTGTGTGAGGGTGTGTGTGAGGGTGTGTGTAAGTGTGTGAGAGTGTGTGAGGGTGTATCAGTGGAGACGCTGTAGAAGGACAGAGTGCCGGCGGGACAGTCCACATACACTCCTACTCTCCTACAGCCGGAGGGAGGAGTGGAGAGATCAGTTCTGTTATTATTGTGACGAACAGAGTAACTGTTATTAGAGCAGTACAGACTCCAGGAGTTTATATTCTCTCCAAACCAACAGTCTGATCCTCTTCCTTTCCTGCTGATGGTTTTATAACTCAGAGCTACTTCAGCTCCTCTCCCGCTCCACTCAGCCTCCCAGTAACAGCGTCCAGTAACACTCTCTCTACTCAGAACCTGCGGACACTTATCAAATCTCTCTGGATGATCAGGATACCACTGCCGCTCCCCTCTACACTCCACCCTCCTGTTCTCCTCACTCAGAGAGAGATGAGGGTGCGCTGTGTTTAGATCCAGTGTGAAATCACAGCCGTCTGAAAACAAGAACACACACATTACACACACACTACACACACACTACACACTACACACACATTACACACACACTACACACTCACACTACACACACATTACACACACTACACACACACATTACACACACTACACACACACACAACACACACTACACACTCACACTACACACACATTACACACACAATACACACATATTACACACACATTACACACACATTACACACACACTTTACACACATTACACACACTACACACACACACAACACACACTACACACTCACACTACACACACATTACACACACAATACACACATATTACACACACATTACACACACACATTACACACACACTACACACACATTACACACACCACACACATTACACACACACACATTACACACACTACACACACATTACACACTCACTACACACACACACTACACACACATTACACACACTACACACATTACACACACACACATTACACACACTACACACACATTACACACTCACTACACACACATTACACACACACTACACACACATTACACACACACTACACACACATTACACACACACATTACACACACTACACACACATTACACACTACACACATTACACACACTACACACATTACACACACCACACACACACACACATTACACACACTACACACACATTACACACACTACACACATTACACACACTACACACACATTACACACACTACACACATTACACACACACACATTACACACACATTACACACACTACACACATTACACACACTACACACACACTACACACACATTACACACACACATACTACACACATTACACACACATTACACACACACTTTACACACACACAGTGTGTGTAATGTGAGTGTGTAGTGTGTATGTGAGTGTGTAGTGTGTAATGTGTGTTTGATGTCTGTAGTGTGTGTAATGTGTGTAGTGTGTGTAGTTTGTGTGTAGTGTGTGTGTAATGTGTGTGTAGTGTGTAATGTGTGTGTAGTGTGTGTATGTGAGTGTGTAGTGTGTGTGTGAGTGTGTAATGTGTGTAGTGTGAGTGTGTAGTGTGTGTAGTGTGTATGTGTAGTGTGTGTAGTGTGTAGTGTGTGTAGTGTGAGTGTGTAGTGTGAGTAGTGTGTAGTGTGAGTGTGTGTAGTGTGTGTATGTGAGTGTGTAGTGTGTGGTGTGAGTGTGTGTAGTGTGTGTAGTGTGAGTGTGTACTGTGTGTAGTGTGAGTAGTGTGTATGTGTAGTGTGTGTATGTGAGTGTGTAGTGTGTGTATGTGAGTGTGTAGTGTGTGTAGTGTGAGTGTGTAGTGTGTGTAAGTGAGTGTGTAGTGTGTGTATGTGAGTGTGTAGTGTGTGTGAGTGTGTAGTGTGTGTAGTGTGTGTATGTGAGTGTGTAGTGTGTGTAGTGTGTGTATGTGAGTGTGTACTGTGTGTACTGTGTGTAGTGTGTGTATGTGAGTGTGTAGTGTGTGTATGTGAGT
Source organism: Astyanax mexicanus (assembly GCF_023375975.1). Classification (NCBI taxonomy): domain Eukaryota; kingdom Metazoa; phylum Chordata; class Actinopteri; order Characiformes; family Acestrorhamphidae; genus Astyanax; species Astyanax mexicanus. Next base: position 126,279,256 of record NC_064408.1, read on the forward strand.
GTGTAGTGTGTGTAGTGTGTGCAGTGTGTGTATGTGAGTGTGTTGTGTGTGTATGTGAGTGTGTAGTGTGTGTATGTGAGTGTGTAGTGTGTGTATGTGAGTGTGTAGTGTGTGTATGTGAGTGTGTATGGTGTGTAGTGTGTGTATGTGAGTGTGTAGTGTGTGTATGTGAGTGTGTACTGTGTGTACTGTGTGTAGTGTGTGTATGTGAGTGTGTAGTGTGTGTATGTGAGTGTGTAGTGTGTGTAGTGTGTGCAGTGTGTAGTGTGTGTAGTGTGAGTGTGTGTAGTGTGTAGTGTGTGTATGTGAGTGTGTAGTGTGTGTAGTGTGTGTATGTGAGTGTGTAGTGTGTGTAGTGTGTGTATGTGTAGTGTGTGTAGTGTGTGTATGTGAGTGTGTAGTGTGTTTAGTGTGTGTATGTGAGTGTGTTGTGTGTGTATGTGAGTGTAGTGTGTGTATGTGAGTGTGTAGTGTGTGTATGTGAGTGTGTAGTGTGTGTATGTGAGTGTGTATGGTGTGTAGTGTGTGTATGTGAGCGTGTACTGTGTGTAGTGTGTGTATGTGAGTGTGCAGTGTGTGTATGTGTAGTGTGTACTGTGTGTAGTGTGAGTAGTGTGTATGTGAGTGTGTAGTGTGTGTAGTGTGTGTATGTGAGTGTGTACTGTGTGTAGTGTGTGTATGTGAGTGTGCAGTGTGTGTATGTGTAGTGTGTACTGTGTGTAGTGTGAGTAGTGTGTATGTGAGTGTGTAGTGTGTGTAGTGTGTGTATGTGAGTGTGTAGTGTGTGTAGTGTGTGTATGTGTAGTGTGTGTATGTGAGTGTGTAGTGTGTTTAGTGTGTGTATGTGAGTGTGTTGTGTGTGTATGTGAGTGTGTAGTGTGTGTATGTGAGTGTGTAGTGTGTGTAGTGTGTGTATGTGAGTGTGTAGTGTGTGTATGTGAGTGTGTAGTGTGTGTAGTGTGTGTATGTGAGCGTGTACTGTGTGTAGTGTGTGTATGTGAGTGTGTACTGTGTGTAGTGTGTGTATGTGAGTGTGTAGTGTGTATGTGTAGTGTGTACTGTGTGTAGTGTGAGTAGTGTGTATGTGTAGTGTGTGTATGTGAGTGTGTAGTGTGTGTATGTGAGTGTGTAGTGTGTGTAGTGTGAGTGTGTAGTGTGTGTAAGTGAGTGTGTAGTGTGTGTATGTGAGTGTGTAGTGTGTGTAGTGTGTGTATGTGAGTGTGTAGTGTGTGTAGTGTGTGTATGTGAGTGTGTACTGTGTGTACTGTGTGTAGTGTGTGTATGTGAGTGTGTAGTGTGTGTATGTGAGTGTGTAGTGTGTGTAGTGTGTGTAGTGTGAGTGTGTAGTGTGTAGTTTGTGTAGTGTGAGTGTGTAGTGTGTGTAGTGTGTAGTGTGTGTATGTGAGTGTGTATGTGAGTGTGTAGTGTGTGTATGTGAGTGTGTAGTGTGTGTACTGTGTGTATGTGAGTGTGTAGTGTGTGTATGTGAGTGTGTAGTGTGTGTATGTGAGTGTGTACTGTGTGTATGTAGAGTGTGTAGTGTGTGTATGTGAGTGTGTGTAGTGTGTGTATGTGAGTGTGTAGTGTGTGTTGTGTGTGTATGTGAGTGTGTAGTGTGTGTTGTGTGTGTATGTGAGTGTGTATGTGAGTGTGTAGTGTGTGTATGTGAGTGTGTACTGTGTTTAGTGTGTGTATGTGAGTGTGTAGTGTGTGTATGTGAGTGTGTAGTGTGTGTATGTGAGTGTGTAGTGTGTGTAGTGTGTGTATGTGAGTGTGTAGTGTGTGTAGTGTGTGTATGTGAGTGTGTAGTGTGTGTATGTGAGTGTGTAGTGTGTGTAGTGTGTGTATATGTAGTGTGTGTAGTGTGTGTATGTGAGTGTGTAGTGTGTTAAGTGTGTGTATGTGAGTGTGTAGTGTGTGTAGTGTGTGTATGTGAGTGTGTAGTGTGTGTATGTGAGTGTGTAGTGTGTGTAGTGTGTGTATGTGAGTGTGTAGTGTGTGTAGTGTGTGTATGTGAGTGTGTAGTGTGTGCATGTGAGTGTGTAGTGTGTGTAGTGTGTGTATATGTAGTGTGTGTAGTGTGTGTATGTGAGTGTGTAGTGTGTTAAGTGTGTGTATGTGAGTGTGTTGTGTGTGTATGTGAGTGTGTAGTGTGTGTATGTGAGTGTGTAGTGTGTGTAGTGTGTGTATGTGAGTGTGTAGTGTGTGTATGTGAGTGTGTAGTGTGTGTAGTGTGTGTATGTGAGCGTGTACTGTGTGTAGTGTGTGTAGTGTGTGTATGTGAGTGTGTACTGTGTGTAGTGTGTGTATGTGAGTGTGTAGTGTGTGTATGTGTGGTGTGTAGTGTGTGTATGTGTAGTGTGTACTGTGTGTAGTGTGAGTAGTGTGTATGTGTAGTGTGTGTAGTGTGTGTGTGAGAGTGCGTAGTGTGTGTATGTGAGTGTTTAGTGTGTGTATGTGAGTGTGTACTGTGTGTAGTGTGTGTAGTGTGTGTTTGTGAGTGTGTAGTGTGTGTATGTGAGTGTGTAGTGTGTGTAGTGTGTGTAGTGTGAGTGTGTAGTGTGTGTAGTGTGTGTAGTGTGTGTATGTGAGTGTGTAGTGTGTGTATGTGAGTGTGTAGTGTGTGTACTGTGTGTATGTGAGTGTGTAGTGTGTGTATGTGAGTGTGTAGTGTGTGTATGTGAGTGTGTACTGTGTGTATGTAGAGTGTGTAGTGTGTGTATGTGAGTGTGTAGTGTGTGTAGTGTGTGTAGTGTGTGTATGTGAGTGTGTAGTGTGTGTTGTGTGTGTATGTGAGTGTGTAGTGTGTGTTGTGTGTGTATGTGAGTGTGTATGTGAGTGTGTAGTGTGTGTATGTGAGTGTGTACTGTGTGTAGTGTGTGTATGTGAGTGTGTAGTGTGTGTATGTGAGTGTGTAGTGTGTGTAGTGTGTGTAGTGTGTGTATGTGAGTGTGTAGTGTGTGTAGTGTGTGTAGTGTGAGTGTGTAGTGTGTAGTGTGTGTAGTGTGTGTAGTGTGAGTGTGTAGTGTGTGTAGTGTGTGTATGTGAGTGTGTATGTGAGTGTGTAGTGTGTGTATGTGAGTGTGTAGTGTGTGTACTGTGTGTATGTGAGTGTGTAGTGTGTGTATGTGAGTGTGTAGTGTGTGTATGTGAGTGTGTAGTGTGTGTAGTGTGTGTATGTGAGTGTGTAGTGTGTGTATGTGAGTGTGTAGTGTGTGTATGTGAGTGTGTAGTGTGTGTATGTGAGTGTGTTGTGTGTGTATGTGAGTGTGTAGTGTGTGTTGTGTGTGTATGTGAGTGTGTAGTGTGTGTATGTGAGTGTGTAGTGTGTGAATGTGAGTGTGTAGTGTGTGTATGTGAGTGTGTAGTGTGTGTATATGAGTGTGTAGTGTGTGTATGTGAGTGTGTAGTGTGTGTATGTGAGTGTGTAGTGTGTGTAGTGTGTGTATGTGAGTGTGTAGTGTGTGTATGTGAGTGTGTAGTGTGTGTAGTGTGTGTGTAGTGTGTGTATGTGAGTGTGTAGTGTGTGTAGTGTGTGTATGTGAGTGTGTAGTGTGTGTATGTGAGTGTGTAGTGTGTGTAAGTGAGTGTGTATTGTGTGTATGTGAGTGTGTAGTGTGTGTAAGTGAGTGTATAGTGTGTGTATGTGAGTGTGTAGTGTGTGTGAGTGTGTAGTGTGTGTAGTGTGTGTATGTGAGTGTTTAGTGTGTGTAGTGTGTGTATGTGAGTGTGTACTGTGTGTACTGTGTGTAGTGTGTGTATGTGAGTGTGTAGTGTGTGTATGTGAGTGTGTGTAGTGTGTGTAGTGTGAGTGTGTAGTGTGTAGTTTGTGTAGTGTGTGTAGTGTGAGTGTGTAGTGTGTGTAGTGTGTAGTGTGTGTATGTGAGTGTGTATGTGAGTGTGTAGTGTGTGTATGTGAGTGTGTAGTGTGTGTACTGTGTGTATGTGAGTGTGTAGTGTGTGTATGTGAGTGTGTAGTGTGTGTATGTGAGTGTGTACTGTGTGTATGTAGAGTGTGTAGTGTGTAGTGTGTGTATGTGAGTGTGTGTAGTGTGTGTATGTGAGTGTGTAGTGTGTGTTGTGTGTGTATGTGAGTGTGTATGTGAGTGTGTAGTGTGTGTATGTGAGTGTGTACTGTGTGTAGTGTGTGTATGTGAGTGTGTAGTGTGTGTATGTGAGTGTGTAGTGTGTGTATGTGAGTGTGTAGTGTGTGTATGTGAGTGTGTGTAGTGTGTGTATGTGAGTGTGTAGTGTGTGTATGTGAGTGTGTAGTGTGTGTAGTGTGTGTATGTGAGTGTGTAGTGTGTGTAGTGTGTGTATGTGAGTGTGTAGTGTGTGTATGTGAGTGTGTAGTGTGTGTAGTGTGTGTATGTGTAGTGTGTGTAGTGTGTGTATGTGAGTGTGTAGTGTGTTTAGTGTGTGTATGTGAGTGTGTTGTGTGTGTATGTGAGTGTGTAGTGTGTGTATGTGAGTGTGTAGTGTGTGTAGTGTGTGTATGTGAGTGTGTAGTGTGTGTATGTGAGTGTGTAGTGTGTGTAGTGTGTGTAGTGTGTACTGTGTGTAGTGTGTGTATGTGAGTGTGTACTGTGTGTAGTGTGTGTATGTGAGTGTGTAGTGTGTGTATGTGTGGTGTGTAGTGTGTGTATGTGTAGTGTGTACTGTGTGTAGTGTGAGTAGTGTGTATGTGTAGTGTGTGTAGTGTGTGTATGTGAGTGTGTAGTGTGTGTATGTGAGTGTGTAGTGTGTGTATGTGAGTGTGTACTGTGTGTACTGTGTGTAGTGTGTGTAGTGTGTGTATGTGAGTGTGTAGTGTGTGTAGTGTGAGTGTGTAGTGTGTAGTGTGTGTAGTGTGTGTAGTGTGTAGTGTGTGTATGTGAGTGTGTAGTGTGTGTATGTGAGTGTGTAGTGTGTGTACTGTGTGTATGTGAGTGTGTGTATGTGAGTGTGTAGTGTGTGTATGTGAGTGTGTACTGTGTGTATGCAGAGTGTGTAGTGTGTGTATGTGAGTGTGTAGTGTGTGTAGTGTGTGTATGTGAGTGTGTAGTGTGTGTTGTGTGTGTATGTGAGTGTGTAGTGTGTGTTGTGTGTGTATGTGAGTGTGTATGTGAGTGTGTAGTGTGTGTATGTGAGTGTGTAGTGTGTGTAGTGTGTGTATGTGAGTGTGTAGTGTGTGTTGTGTGTGTATGTGAGTGTGTATGTGAGTGTGTAGTGTGTGTATGTGAGTGTGTAGTGTGTGTAGTGTGTGTATGTGAGTGTGTAGTGTGTGTATGTGAGTGTGTAGTGTGTGTAGTGTGTGTAGTGTGAGTGTGTAGTGTGTAGTGTGTGTAGTGTGTGTAGTGTGAGTGTGTAGTGTGTGTAGTGTGTAGTGTGTGTATGTGAGTGTGTATGTGAGTGTGTAGTGTGTGTATGTGAGTGTGTAGTGTGTGTACTGTGTGTATGTGAGTGTGTAGTGTGTGTATGTGAGTGTGTAGTGTGTATGTGAGTGTGTAGTGTGTGTATGTGAGTGTGTAGTGTGTGTTGTGTGTGTATGTGAGTGTGTAGTGTGTGTATGTGAGTGTGTAGTGTGTGTATGTGAGTGTGTAGTGTGTGTAGTGTGTGTATGTGAGTGTGTGTAGTGTGTGTATATGAGTGTGTAGTGTGTGTATGTGAGTGTGTAGTGTGTGTATGTGAGTGTGTAGTGTGTGTATGTGAGTGTGTAGTGTGTGTATGTGAGTGTGTAGTGTGTGTAGTGAGTGTGTACTGTGTGTAGTGTGTGTATGTGAGTGTGTAGTGTGTGTAAGTGAGTGTGTAGTGTGTGTATGTGAGTGTGTAGTGTGTGTAGTGTGTGTATGTGAGTGTGTAGTGTGTGTAGTGTGTAGTGTGTGTATGTGAGTGTGTAGTGTGTATGTGAGTGTGTAGTGTGTGTAGTGTGTGTAGTGTGTGTATGTGAGTGTGTAGTGTATAGTGTGTGTATGTGAGTGTGTAGTGTGTAGTGTGTGTAGTGTGTGTATGTGAGTGTGTAGTGTGTGTATGTGTAGTGTGTACTGTGTGTAGTGTGAGTAGTGTGTATGTGTAGTGTGTGTAGTGTGTGTATGTGAGTGTGTAGTGTGTGTATGTGAGTGTGTAGTGTGTGTAGTGTGAGTGTGTAGTGTGTGTATGTGAGTGTGTAGTGTGTGTAGTGTGTGTATGTGAGTGTGTAGTGTGTGTAGTGTGTGTATGTGAGTGTGTAGTGTGTGTAGTGTGTAGTGTGTGTATGTGAGTGTGTAGTGTGTGTAGTGTGTGTAGTGTGTGTATGTGAGTGTGTACTGTGTGTAGTGTATGTAGTGTGTGTATGTTATTAATAAATATTGTTATTTAATAATAGGTCTTTGCTTCTTCAGTGTTGTAATGTTAATTTACATAATTCTGAACAGATTTCGCTCATTTAAAAAGCCTGAAAAAGTTTTTAAAACGCTCAGTTTTAACTTTTTACTCATGAAGAAATGTGGGGTTTAAATCAGGCTCGGGTTCATAATGACAGTTTATGGGTCGGGCTGGATTCTTTGGGTCTGATCTTAACTCTAGCGTACACTGTGTGATTATTTTAATGGAGAGCGTTGTGGATAACTCACACTGCACGTTTGAATGGTTTGTTGTATTTGAACAGCGACAGATGCAGCTGAAGCTCATTCTCACTCATTCTCTCTCTAATCGTACAGTTTTAGAAATAAAAAATCACATCGAGAAACTGAGTTCAGACAGAGATAAAACTCAGTTCAGTTCAATAAACCTAAGATGAGTTCATCAAATATTGTAGAAGATAAAGAAGAGGATGAGCTTTTGCTGATTCCATCATTTAAAAGTGAAATGTAATGTAATGTACGTATAGTGTGTGTGTGTGTGTGTGTTGTGTGTGTGTGAGTGTAGTGTGTGTGTGTGTAGTGTGTGTGTGAGTGTTGTGTGTGTGTGAGTGTAGTGTGTGTGAGTGTTGTGTGTGTGAGTGTTGTGTGTGTGTGAGAGAAAACTTACATTTCTTTAATCCAGGTTTGATTCTTATTTCGCCTCCATGTTCCATTCTAAACACACACACACACAGACACATACACACACACAGATCAGCAGGGTGTGAGAGTGAGTGAGAGTTTCTCTCGCTGGGTTTATATTAGTGAACATGGTGAAGGAATATGAAGTTCTGGATTTTCCTGATACACAATAATTAACGTTAATCCTTAAGAAGAAACACCCACTCCTTTATAACACCATTAACACAATTAGAGGAAACCAGAGCATCAGATTTAAATTTTAATATCTAATAACAGATTCAATATGCTGTCACACTTTAGCTTCTTCTTTTATTCCCAGCCTCTAGGGGGCGTGAGGGAGAATTATAGGGTCTCTGTTTAGAACAGGTGAAGAAGTAAAGACTGAACCATAAAGATCCAGCTACAAAGGAAACATGGAGTCTTCAACTTTTAACCAACAAACATGTGGACTTCACTTTACTCTAAACTCTGATGAGCTCAATCCATTTTATTAACACCTGAAACACTGTGATTTATGAATAACGTACATTGAGGGTTCATCACGCTACGAACTCTGTAGTCCAGAACTTTAATCTTTATGTTCTGTCTATGGACAAACCCTGATCCTGATTATTATTCCTAGTGATGATCTGAAGCTGGATAATATGAGTTGCTTTCATCTTATAATATAATTTTAGTTTATAATACAAAATTCACAACAAAAGGCTGAATACACCACATCTGTATATGCACTGTGCACTTTATTATTAAAATATATTAATTTAACTGAGAAAATGTAGCTCATTCTAACACAGGGTAACACTGGACTCTCTTTTTTTATCTCTAACTGACCCTCATCACTCTATCTAACATCTGCAGCACACCTGAATCTTCCCCCTGAGTACTTCTTCAAACCTGAGTGTCTCCAGTGAGTAGTGTGGATCCTCCAGTCTGGCAGAAAGCAGCTTCTCTCCTGACTCTCCTGGGTGGTTGTAGGTCAGATCCAGCTCTTTCAGGTGGGAGGGGTTTGAATTAAGAGCTGAAGCCAGAGAAGAACAGCCTTTTTCTGTGATCATACACCCAGATAATCTAAAGAGAGAGAAAATTAGAGTAAGTTATTAACAGAGAGAGAAAGAGTGACAGAGGCAGACTGAGAGAGAGATTATACAATTCTGTATTAAACAGAAAACACAACAAACTACTCTAGTCTCTAGGAACACTGGAAAATGAGTCATGAATCCTCTTAAACTTTGTAAATATTGTAATTAGTAATATAATACAGGAAATTGTCAAATCCTGCACCTAACAGCTGGGGTTATGCATAGGGCTCAGCCAGGATCTACTACTCACTCAACTAACAACAATAGCCAAAACCACCACAATCTGATACTGGCTCGACAAGGATCCAGAAGCACAGCCTAACACTATGTTCATGGTCCATCGCCTCAACTGCCAAGTAACAGACCTACCGAAAAATAACCAATGAACAAACAGAATCCCTCCTTAATCTAAGCTCACTTCCTTAATCTATGGCAACAACACACTAACCACAGCACCCTACCTAAGCACAATCACACACAATAAATGACATTATAAGTTGCGTGAGCAGAACACAGCAACCACTACCATCTGATACTGGCTCGACAAGAATCCAGAAGCATAGCGAGCTATGTTCATGGTCCGTGCCTCAACTGCCAAGTACTCAGACGTCTGCAAAAACTCATGAGACAAATTACTACAAGAACAGCAAGACCACACCAATCCCCTTCATCCAAACTCTAACACAAACTTCAGTGCAAGCTCTTCTCAGGGGTCTTCAGGTAGGCACCTTCCTTCGTCAGTGTTTCGCTGAATTAGGCCCACGACACCTGCAGAAGGCTCAACAGTGAAGTCTGGCGTCCCAGACCCACCACCCTCCAAGCACAAACTCATTCCCTTCCCCACGTAGCCTCAGCCCTTCTGAACCACAACCACTGACTAGATCTTTCAGCTACATCTGACAACTCCTTCACTACTGTCCTCAGCACACGACCTCCAATTCCGAATTCAGACAGCAGTCTTGTGGCAGACTTCGCAACAAAGCCTCTAGTACCTACCTCCACCGGTCTAATATACGCTTGCTAGGGTTGTCACGATACCAAAATTTTGACTTTGATACCGATACCAACTGTAGTATCACGATTCTCGATACCAAAACGATACTTGGAAGAAAAAAAAAACTATAAAAATATCTGAACATAAAATGTTTATTTTTGACTGAACTGGATTGAACACTGAACAATCGGTGCAAACGTTTTTATTCTAAAATGAAACATTTGAACAAAAAACAAGTTTCGTTATTATAACCTTAACTATAACATAATTATCTAAACACTTCCTAAAAACTAAAACCAGAGGTAATGGTAGCCTGACTATGTGAACCTGACGGGCGGGCAGAAGTTAAGTTCTGAATAAGGAAAATAAAGAGACAGAAGAACATTACAATGTTATGTTCATTTTAACACTCACTGCTCCGTTTTATTAATCAACCGTTTACCGTTTTTAATAAGCCCATGTTCAGTGTAACGATCAAGCAGGCTACGTGCCTGACCACAGATTTGCGATGGAAACGCGAAAACGTGAACATCTTGTTTTCATGTTTCACAGCCAATGGGATAATGGAGAAATAGAGAAAACCACGGGTCCAAAACAAAACTCCTGCACACTCCTCTCCGTGTTAACGTGATTTACTAGCAGTCGCTAGTAAATCTTAGTAAAGCTACAGACAGAGTGTATCTTGACTAACTCCACTAACCTGTCGACTTCTCAGCTCTTTGTAGAGATCAGGGTGCTTGTCTGCTAAATGAATGAGCGAAATATGATCAGAATTATGTTAAATAACACTGTAACACAGAAGCATAGAACTATTATTTAATTAAAATGATTTTTAAGAACAGCTAAACACAGTGCTGCAGGTCAAATGCGGAGGCGTTCACGTGCGAGAGAGAGAGACACAGAGAAAGAGACACAGCGAGAGTGAGAGAGAGAGACACAGAGAGAGACACAGAGAAAGAGACACAGAGAAAGAGACACAGCGAGAGAGAGAGAGAGATTTGCGTGTTCTGGTGTGAGCTACTCATAGGTAAAGGTTCTCTTTTATCTTCTCGTGCTCATATTCTAGTCCCACACATAATCCTGCAGCTCCCTCAGTGTTTTCTGTCGTATTTTGCGGCTAGCGCGAGCGCTTACAACTAACACCGCGGACCGCGAGGCGCCGCCGCGCTTGTGCCGAATCCGCTACTGAATCCGACTCCCGCTTCGCGGACAGAATCAGCACAACACCCCCCGCTGTACAACTGCGGGAGTGAAAACAGCGCTTATAAATAAAGTAGTTTAGTTTCACTTTTCGTTATTTTCCTTATTTTATTTAAAAATAAAAATATAAATAAAAAACAGACGCCTACATCTCAGACTATTTTCCCACACTTCACTCCTCGTGCCCGTTTTGTCCACAAGTCGCGGACGAGAGACATCTGTTATTTTAGCCGTCGCCATTCTACACTCGCTGCTGCTCTGCTGGCTTGCGCATGAATCGATTCATTTGTTCAGAACACTAAGTTTATCTGAATCCTGCCACACCGACTGCTGCAGTGTGAATCAGTTTTCTTATGAACTGAATCAAATCGCGCCTACTAATTTGACTCATTTGAAGCTAGTGACTGGGCTATATACAGTATCGAAAGCATCGAACGCTAAAGAACCGAATCGTTTTTGATGACGTAGTATCGAAAAAGAATCGAACCTTCGGTACCGTGCAACTCTAACGCTTGCCACCCATGCTCTCTTACCTCAGCCACCAAGTCTGTATACTTCAGCCTTTTCCTTTCATAAGCTCCATCTACCTCGTCTTCAAACGGAACAGTCAGCTCTATAAAATACACTATCCGCTTACTTTCAGAGTACAGCAGTGTTATTGATGTGGAAAACAGAATCTTTAAAGTAATTTAGTTTATGTTCATCTCACCCCTTTTTCTTAAATTGTTTTGCTTTTTGCGTGAAATTTCAGTACATTTAAAGCTAATTTTTTCTGAGGACAGACCTTAAAAATCAACGGCACTGGTCAGTTTAAAGAGTGAAAAGCCCTTATTTTACTTTATAAATTAAGCTGCTAGCAATTAACTGGTGACTAGTCAAGACAAGTTCATTTGTATTGTATCTTTCATACATGCCATCAGTTCTATGTTTTACAGAAACATTTCACACACAATGCAGAACAATTATAAAAAAAAGTTTCTTAGAATTTATAAGAAAACTGAGAACAAAAACTAATAAAATAATTAATAAGGAATTTGAATAAAAAAATAAATAAAACAAAAGGACATTTGTGCTGGTTTGAATCCTAGTGTTGGGGGCATTACTAGTGTGGATGGGGTATCTGGTCTCCCAAACTGGGGAGGACATAGGAGAAAAAAAAAGAACAATCATGTACTAAGAGTTTACCAGAATGCACAAAGATAAAACGTTTGGGCGCAGGTAAATAGATACGTTTTCAGTTTTTTTAGAGGTTATAGTCTACGCAGAACATCTCACAGCTTCTGGGAGTTTATTCCAACTGCAGCATAATGTCTCGTCATTGGTTCTAATTCTAGGTAGTGTTAACAGTTCTGCCTCTACTGATCTGAGGAGTCTAACAGGGCAGTATTTCTCCAGCATATCAGAGATTTACGTTGGTAAAAACCTTTTTAGTGCTTCATAGAAAAGGAGCAGTATTTTAAACTTTATTCTCCAGCTGATTGTATGATATGAGCACTGGAGTTACACGTCCCTGCCTCTTTGTCCTGGTTAGTATTCTGGCAGCAGCGTACTGAATAAGCTGCAGTTGTCTGACAGATGTTTGGGGAGGCCAGTGAGGAAGCTGTTACAGTAATCTTATCTACTAGAAATAAAGGCGTGAATGAGTTTTTCTAGATTTGCCTTCATAAAGTATTTAAATCTTACTGTTTTTCAGGAAGTATAAAGCTGAATTGATAATTGATTTGATATGGCTGTTAAAACTGAGCTCTGAGTCAATTTCGATTAGGGATAGGTGTTAAAATTCAATACTGAAAAAGCACTGACTGAAATGTCTCAGTACTACAGAGTACAGAAAAGTCAAAGGAAATTTGGTGCCTGTTTTGTATTTGAGTCTTACTGATTGTGTGGGGTGGACAGGTGTCTTTATGCAGCTAACGACCTCAAACAGGTGCTTTTAATTTGTGGAGGCGGACTAACAGGTCTTTGAGGCCCAGAATTTTTGGTGATTGACAGATGTTAATTAAAAAATTATACTTTTTTTTTTTAGATTATATCTCTCATAGTGGACGTGCACCTAAGATAAAAGTTTCAGACCCCTCCATGATTTCTAATTTGAAGAAGTCGCATTCAATTACTTATTTTACCTTTTTTATATGTAAAAAAGCATGTATAACCCTGTGTGAAAAAGTGTTTGCTGCTCTAAATCTAATACCTTAGTGGATGCCCTTGGCGGCAACAAATAAAGTCAAGGAGGGTTTTTGAGCATAAATGTCCTGTTTAATATCAGCTTAGCCACTTAGCCACTCCAAAACCTCCAAAGCCATGTCCTGCTGTCGAACCTGAAAACATCTGAGCTTGAGGTCACGAACAGATGGCCAGATATTCTTTCAGGATTGTCTCTTACAGCAAGTTGGGCAGGTCCTAAAGCAGCAACGCAGACTCTGACCATCATACTACCACCACCATGTTTTACGTTCAGTATGATGTTCTTTATCTGAAATTATGTGCTGGTTTTACACCAGAAGTTACGGGACTTTCCAAAAAAAAAACACTTTTGTCTCTTCAGTCAAAAAAATATTTACCCAAAGTCCTGGAGATCATTAAGATGTTTGTTGGTAAATGTGAGACGGGTCGTTGTGTTATTTTTGGTCAGCAGTGTTTTTTATCTTGGAACTCTCCCATTGTGACCATTTTCACCCAGTCTTTTTCTTATTATTGAATCATTAACACTGATCTTAACTGAGGCGAGTGAGACCTGCAGTTCTTTAAATGTTGTTCTAGGTTTTTTGGGACCTCCTTTTTCAGAGTAATGACTTTGTTTTCTTATCTGTTTTTGAATTTCTTCAGATCAGGGCAAGATGTGCTGCTTTTTGAGATCTTTTATCTGCTTCATGTTGTTAGACAGTTCTATTTAAGGGATTTCTGAATTTATTGTACAATAATCCAGCCTGGTTGTGGTTAGGTAAATGTAACTCAGCTTTCCAAAAATGTGATTAGTCACAATTAATTTGTGTGTGGGGGGGGGGGGGGATACTTTTTTTTTTTTACAAAGGGCTAGATTGGTTTGGAGTTTTTCCCCTTAAATAATGAAATTATCATTCAAAACGTGCTTGTTCATATTTATAGGTTATATTTGTTTGATATTAAAGTTTATTTGATCATGAAAGGTTTTATTTGATCTGAAAAATGTTAGTATGACAAAAAGAAATGTGTATATATCTATATATGTATATGTATATGTATATGTATATATATATGTACATAAAACATGTAAATACACTTTTGGTTTTTAGCTCAGTGTCAGTAGGCTGGATTAAGAACTGAATATAAGGTTGAAAACTAGCTAACTGTGGTTTTATTAGGACTTAAAAAGTGAAGCTTTCCAAGAGACAGAACAATAATTATTGCAAGGAAGTAGGTGGACTCGTCCTGTTTTCCTGATTGTACTGGATTGTGTAGTTATAGAGATGTGGATGAAGGGTAAAGAAACAAGATAAAACACAATAGTAACAGAATATAAATTAACTATTAAACAGAAAGCTCCAGTTCCACAGCTGATCAATTTTACTGTCACCTACATCTATATGCAGCTCATGCTCTTACGGGCTACAGATTATATTCTTCAACGGGGTTAAACTTTTTTTTTGGAAGCTAGAGTGATTAATCCTGCATATCACTGTAGAGGACATGTTCAGCAAAGCTATTTAAGAGCATCTGCAAGTAAATTTATGATTTTCTTCAAAACATTTGTGATTAGTGTGTGCCTACTTAAAAAATATATTAGTATGGACATCCTAAAGATGACTGCAAACAGAGTTCACATTTGATTGACTGGTGTACTCTGGCCTTGAGTAGAAGCTTCCTATTGTGTGATTTGATATATAAGTATCTCGTTAAAGCTTTAAATAACATATTTTAACACTTATAATTTCAAACTGAACCAACTCACCTGAGAATCTGCAGTTTACAGTCTAAACTCTCCAGTCCAGCAGAGAGCAGCTCCACTCCTGAATCCTGCAGATCATTGTTACTGAGATCCAGCTCTTTCAGGGAGGAGTTTTCCAACTTTAAAACTGATGCCAAAGTTTCACACATCTTCAATTGAAGATTACACAAAGCTAATCTGAAAAATGTGATATAAACACAAAAGATTTTACAATAAACACAAAGTTTAAATAACACATTTTGGTGATTTTCTTAACATATCATATTTCTTAACAATATCAGATTGTGGTGGTTTTGGCTATTGTTGTTAGTTGAGTGAGTAGTAGATCCTGGCTGAGCTCTATGTATAACCCCAGTTGTTAGGTGCAGGATTTGTCCTGTATTATACTACTATGTCATTATTTCTGCTCATACTGCAGAGGGAAAGTGGCCTAAATCCATATTTTAGTGTTTAGTGTGATTTTTTTAATATTCACACTGCCTCACAAATGACACCTATATTAAAACAAGATTTGGGACACATTTATCTGCAGTTTAGACAAAGCCAGAGTTACTTGAGGTTTTGTTAAGATCAGATAGAAATGTGGATAAAACAACTTAAGCAGGAATAAAGAAGACAGGAAGCGTGGACACAACTGTTAAATCACAGTAAAATCTATGCAAAAATATTGACATTAATCCCTAAATACAGAGATATAACCTCATCAATCCAGCACCCACTCTATGCATTACTTTCAGTTAAGACGTGACTCCTATTTCCCTTTAGTCTGTTTAAAATAAAGCGACAGAAACACTGACCTGAGAGTCTGCAGTTTACAGTGTGAACTCTTCAGTCCAGCAGAGAGCAGCTCCACTCCTGAATCCTGCAGGTTGTTGTTACTGAGATCCAGTTCTATCAGTGAGGAGTTTTCCAGCTTTAAAACTGATTCCAGACTTTCACACGTCTTTACTCCAAGATTACATGAAGCTAGTCTATAATATAAGAATAAACAGATTTTACTTAAAAATACACTTAAATGAAAATGGAAAATAACAGCGTTATTCATACAAGTCAAGTCAAGTCAAGTCAGCTTTATTTATAAAGCACATTTAAAAGACACAAAGTGCCGACCAAAGTGCTGTACAATAAGATCAAATAACACAACCTAATTTAAAAACCAAGATAGACCAAGACAGAACAACAACTAACATCATCAAACTCCGCTCAGGATCCAAATGCCTGAGAGAACAAATAGGTTTTCAAATTAGACTTAAAAATATCCACTGTGGCCGATTCTTTTATAAAAAGTGGAAGATTATTCCAAAGTCTTGGAGCGGCTATAGAAAACGCCCGGTCACCTTTGAATTTCAGCCGAGACCGAGGAACATCTAGACACAACTGGTTGGAGGAGCGTAAAACACGAGGGGTCGAGCGACGGAAAAGGAGATCAGAAATGTAAATCGGAGCCAAACCATGAAGAGCTTTAAAAACAAACAATAAAACTTTGAAATCCACCCGGTATTTTACTGGAAGCCAGTGCAATGAAGCCAGTACAGGGGTGATGCTCTCCCTTTTCTTGGTACCAGTCAGGAGCCGTGCAGCTGCATTTTGGACCAACTGCAGACGTGACAGGCTCGACTGACAGATACCCAGGTACAGTGAGTTACAATAGTCGACACGAGAGGAGATAAAAGCATGTATAATTGTTTCCAAGTCCCTAAAAGACAGAATGCTTTTGAGCTTAGCTATGTTTCTAAGGTGATAAAAACTACCTCGAACAACTGTGCTAATTTGTTTGTCGAAATTTAGGTTGGTATCAAAATCGAAACCAAGGTTTCTTACATGGTCATGTACATTGGTACTCAAAGGCCCCAGATCATTAGCTATAACACTAGCCGCGTCAGGATTTCCAAAGATAATAATGTCAGTTTTGTCTTGGTTTAGCTTGAGGAAATTTTTTGACATCCAGCATTCAACATCCCTCAAACAATCAAATATGAGACGCAAAGAACAGTTTTTTCTTGGATTAAGTGGAAGATAAATTTGTGTATCATCTGCATAGCAATGGTATGAGATGTTGTACTTCTGGAAAATAGATCCCAGAGGAAGCATATACAGGGAAAAAAGGATAGGTCCCAGAATGGATCCCTGGGGAACACCACAGGTGATAGGTGCAGAAAAGGAAGAGAACGATTGACCCAACTTAACAGAGAAAGTGCGATTTTCTAAATATGAGGCGAACCACTTTAATGCTACACCCTGAAGGCCGACACCAAACTTCAGACGATCTAGCAGGATGGTATGGTCGATAGTGTCAAAGGCTGCGCTTAGATCTAAAAGAATAAGAACAGCACAATTCCCAGAATCCACAGCTAAAAGAAGGTCATTTAAAACCTTAAGAAGAGCAGACTCTGTACTATGCTGAGCTCTAAAACCTGACTGAAATTTGTCCTGGATGTTAAATTGGCTAAGATAAGAGCACAGTTGATGAAAGACAACTTTCTCTAAAACTTTTGCCAAGAAAGGAAGCTTAGAAATTGGTCTAAAATTCCCCAAAATTGTTAGATCTAGGCCAGGTTTTTTTAAAAGAGGGTGAACAACTGCATGTTTAAAGGAGGAAGGGACGACACCACTGGTAAGACTGCTATTTATTACGGACTGAATGCTGGGGCCGAGAGATGACAAAACATCGTTAAGAAACGGCGTGGGGAATGCATCCAGGCAGCACGTGGTTGGCTTCATGTGCAAGATAAACTGAGTCAGGTCTAATACTGACACAGGCTCGAACTGGCTAAAATAAGCAGGAGGTGTAAGTGAAACAGAGGGATCAGGGACTGCAGAAACTGTTTGAGACCGCAGACCGTCAATTTTGGAAATAAAAAACCTCATAAAACTATCACAAATTTCAGTAGTAGCTCCAGTGATCGGCGAAATAGTGGGGTGCAGCACTGTATTAATTGTATTGAAAAGAACTTTAGGACTGTGGGAATGCCTAGCAATGATGTCAGAAAAATAATGTGCTCTGGCTACTTTGACGCCATGTTGATAGTTCTTTAGACATTCTTTAAGAATCTGATAAGAAATTTGAAGGCGGTCTCTCTTCCATTTCCGTTCTGCCTTCCTACACTGCTGTCTGAGTGCCCGAGTATCATTATTTAGCCATTTCTGTGACTTTAGTTTAACACGTCTGGTTTTTAATGGAGCAATTTGATTGATGATGGCAGTACACGCAGAATTAAAGAGATCAGTTAGCTCATCTGTACTTGTACCCAAAGGCGGGTTCTCGATCGCAGGAACCACGGGAGAGGTAATATAGGCAGCCGAAAACTGACTGGCTGTAGAGGGTGTAATAGAGCGTGTGCAGAAGACAGGCTGACTGCTCTTAAGAGGAGAGCATGGAATAGAAAGGTCAAACAGAATGGGTTTATGATCAGACAAACAAACATCCGGATCTATTTCTATGTTCAAGACTGAAAAACCAAACGACAACACCAGATACCATAGCATTTATCAAAATAAAGGTGTAATTATACAAACACACTCTATTCTTCATGGTGTCCTGATCTAAAAGAATATTTTAACTGACATACAAATAGAACACAAAATGAAACTGTGAAATACAGTATCTGTGAGATGGACTGGTGTTTCTTTATACAGAGATAGTAATCATGCAGAAAGCTAGAGTTACCCATTAGAAAACAGTTTACAGTGAGGGCAGCTCAAGTTCTGGGACAGATTATGAGTTAAAAGAGACGAAGAGTGAAGTTTATTGGGTGCTTTTTTAACCTGCCACCATTTACTTTCTCCCTCCATTTATTTATTGGTTATTAAATTCAGATCTGTGTTTTATACAAAAAAATCAGAAATTCCAGCAAACCAGGCTTAATCTAGATGAGTCAACCCCAAAGCCTCATATACATCCAAACTTTAGTCTCTGTATCTGATTAGTGCAAGACCTCCCAGTGACCTCCTTTATAGATTATCTGATATTATTCATTAGATAACAATAAGGTTTTTTTTTTATATTTATACTATCAGATATTAAAAGAGGGAATACTGTAACAAAATATTATATTTTTATTTGACACATACATACACAGAGTAACAGATTATAACCTGGCCTGTAAGTACTTTAAAATGCTTTAAAATTAATTAATTTTCCATTAAAGACAGTAACTGGTTATTGGGTGAGCTACTTCTCTGTAATCCCTTTAAGTTTTGGGGTTTTCTAGAAAGCATGAATGTTTGTTTCTTTCAGCTGATTGAAAAGGTTAATTATGTATCAGCAGTTTTATCAGCACTCATTTTACTCAAATCAACAGCTAACTTTAGTAGCTTACTCATTGACAGACTGAAATTACTGTAACGCTATCTTGCTAACCATCGGAAGATGCTTGATTAAACTGTAACTGTGGAATGCAGAGTACTTGCCCTTAGCATGCTGGCTTTGTTCAATTTCCAAGTAAAGTGTAGCATTTTAGCATTTCCACAGTAAAATATCTCCAAACTAACAACTTTATAATCAAATCAGCAGCCAGACATTTAGTCACTGAGGATAAAACTGCTGTGTGTTCATTGTAAACTGTCGAAGTGGAATTTGGATTGGTGCTGTGTCTCATGTTGGTGTTACGTTGGGATTATGGTGTTTGCCTGATATCTAAAACAATAATTTAATAAATATCTACTGTATCTACTAATATAAAACATTGTGATTAATACATATTCACCAGTGATTTAATGAAAACTGTGAATGCCTGAATAAAAATACTCACAAAGCTCTTTTGGATATTTTAACTACTGGCAGCAGCCTCAGAAAACACTTCTCTGATGGATCATATTTACTGAGGTTAAACTCCTCAAGCTCTTCTTCTGAATTCACCAACACAAACACCAGAGCTGACCACTGAGCAGGAGAGAGGCTGGCCTGATGAAGACGACGGTCACCTCCACTCAGGTATTTCTGCACTTCCTGCACTAGAGAATGATCATCCAGTTCATTCAGACAGTGGAACAGATTGATGGATTTCTCTGGAGATGAGTTCTCCTCAATCTTCTTCTTGATGTATTTGACTGTTTCCTCATTGCTGTGAGAGCTCTTCTCTTTCTGTGTCAGTATGAATCGTAACAGAGTCTGATTAGACTCCAGTGAGAGACCCAGAAGGAAGCGAAGGAACAGGTCCAGATGTCCACTCTCACTCTGTAAGGCTTTATCCACAGCACTGCTGAGGAAGTCATTCATCGATTTCCTGCTGAAAAGCTCAGATAGTCCAGTGGTTTGCTGTTCTGTGGTTTGCATATTCCGATCCTTAGTGTTGAAATAGAGAAATGCATATAAAGCAGCGAGGAACTCCTGAATACTCAGATGTACAAAGCTGAAGACCTTCCCCAGGTCCAGCAGTTCATGTTCCTGTCTGAAGATCTGGGTACACACTCCTGAGTACACTGATACTTCTCTAATATCGATGCCACTCTCTCTTAGATCTTCCTCATAGAAAATCAGGTTTCCTTTCTCCAGCTGCTGGAACGCAAGTTTCCCCAGAGCCAGGATACTTTCTCTAGTCTGCTGAGGATCAGTTTCACTTTTCCCACTGTACTTCTGGCTCTTGTGTTTGATCTGAAAGATCAGGAAGCGTGTGAACATCTGTGTCAGGGTTTTGGGGGTTTCTCCACCCTCAGCTTCACTCAGCATTCTCTCTAGAACAGTGGCTGTAATCCAGCAGAAGACCGGTATGTGGCACATGATGTAGAGGCTTCTTGAAGACCTGATGTGTGAGAAGACTTTGTTGGCCAGGTCCTCATCCCTGATCCTCTTCTTGAAGTACTCCTCTTTCTGAGGGTCACTGAAACCCCGCACTTCTGTTACCTGGTGAACACACTCAGGAGGGATCTGACTGACCGCTGCTGGTCGAGAGGTGATCCAGAGGAGAGCAGAGGGAAGCAGATTCCCCTTGATGAGGTTCGTCAGCAGAACATCCACTGAGGTTTGCTCTTCTATTTCCACCAAGTTCTCATTGTTCTGGAAATCCAGAGGAAGTCGACACTCATCCAGACCATCAAAGATGAACATGATCTTATAGCTCTTATAATGTCTTGGTTTTAAATCTTGTGTTTCTGGGAAGAAGCGCTGAAGAAGATTCACCAGACTGAGCTTCGTCTCCTTCATCAGATTCAGTTCTCTAAAAGGAAGTGGAAATATGAAGAGAACATCCTGATTTACTTCTCCTACAGTCCAGTCCAGAATGAACTTCTGCACTGAGACTGTTTTTCCAATTCCAGCAACTCCTTTAGTCAGTACAGTTTTGATGGGCTGGTTCTGTTCTGGTAAGGGTTTAAAAATGTCGTTACATTTGATTGGTCTTTCCTCTGTTGGCCTTTTCCTGGATGCAGCTTCAATCTGCTTTACCTCATGTTCCTGATTGATGTCTCCACCTCCTCCCTCTGTGATGAAGAGCTCTGTGTAGATCTCATTCAGAAGTGCTGACTTTACCTGAGCTGAGATTCCTTCATTAATTCTCTGATATTTTTCCCTCAGTTTGGATTTGAGCTTTTGTTGACATGCTGGGGCCAATTCTGATTATAGGGAAAGACAATAAGGAAAATGTAATCAGCTGTAATCAAGCATTAAAGACACTGTAGAACAACTCTGTGATACAGTAAATAAATAATTTCATAATAAAGATTGCAGTATGTTGTCTTTTATACTGCAATACATTTTTTATTCTCTTTGAAAATCAGCTCTAAAGAAATAAATTAGCACCAGGTTAATACCAATAGTAACTCTTACGGCTCTCTAGTGTGTTGGCGAGGTCTGTCTGCTTCATGTTCCTCAGGATATGCAGTGTGATCTTCAGCACCCCCTCCCTTTGATCATCCTCCACCTCTCCCTCAGAGCATGCTGGGTAATCTGAACTCAGGAGTCTCTTGAATGTGTTCAGCTCGTTTTTCACTAGAGAGATAAACTTCTGCTGCAGCTTCTGATAAAGAACAAACATCACAGAATCACTAAAGCTGTTACAGTGCTGAGACAGATGATCTGAACAATCTGAACATCAGAAAGAGATCAATCTGAGGAGGGGAGGAGTTATAGATGCTCTGGTCTTAATATTAACAATATTACAGTTATGATAGACCAATTACAAATGTTCACCTTAAATTGAAAATAAACTGAAAAATAAAAGAAATCAGGGAGATCCCAGTTGTATATACGGTTTAGGACTAACCTCGAATATTTGTTCCAGTTTTTCCCTGTTTATTATTTTCTTCTTCTTTCTGTGGACAAATAGAAAATCCACACTGTGATCTACAGGAATAAATAAGCTGATATAGCAGCTCACATCTACACATACAACTGATATTTATTATAACAAAAACTACAATAATAACAAAAGCATGAATTATCATTTTGTTCCTGGATGCATCTTAGAAACAACACAAGAGAAATCAAATAAAGAATACCAGACAGTAACTGATCAAATATATGAAGTTCATTTCCTAAAGGAAATGCAGAATGATGGCACAGAATACATGGTTTCATCTGATTTATAGGGTGTTGCTATAATATAGTTGTTGGTTGTAGGGCTGAACAATTTTGGAAAATAATCTAATTGCAATTTTTTATCTATAAATTGCGATTGCGATTTAAAATGCGATTTTTTAATGTCTTCTCAAGTATTTTTCAACAAACAGAAGCAATAAATCAATTTGTTTAATAATAAACAATGTCAGATTTATTTAAAGCACAGATAGCAATAAAGCAAACAAATCTATGCTTTTCCTTTTCACCATTTGTTTTTTTTTAAATAGAAAAATAAATATATAAATAGCTTTTCCTTTTCACCATTTTTTTATAGAAAAAATAGATATAAAAAATTAAGAAGATTAAGAGAAGATTTTGTGTTTCTTCGTGCAGCGCAGATTTATACATAATAAACAGAATCACGCGGCTGTGAGCGGTGAATACAGCGCAGACGGCGCGAGCATGGAGACAGTGTTTGTTCACAGCTGTGGTAATTAACGTTATCCACCTCCTCTAGCTGGTCTCGGTTCGGTTCTTTTGATCCGCACCCGAGTGCGATTACTGTTTTCACACCTGCTCAATCGAACCACACTAAAGTTACAAACGGACCAGAGTTCGATTTAACCAGACCAAACAGTGCTGGTGTGAAAGTGCGCTGTGTTGACTTCACTTCTCCACCTCCCTGCCTCCTGCTCGGGTTTGCTCCGCTCGTCCTCGGCTCGGCTCGCTCCCAAGTCACGTGACCAGTCAAATCGCAGCCTGTGCGGTTAGAGAATCTCATTTTAAAATATCGCGAGATAATCGCAAATGCAATTAATCGTTCAGCCCTAGTTGGTTGCTAAGGTGTTGCTATACTGCAGATGATGGTTAAGCTGTTCCTAGAATGCTGATAGGCTGTTCCTAGATGTTGCTATGTTATAGTTGTTTGTTGATGAGGCGTTGCTGTGAGCTCCAAGTGTTTACTGGATTTTGTAAAAGATGAATGTTGTAAAGAATGAATGAGTGAATGGGTTAAGGAAGACAGCCTACAGAAAAAAAATGTGATCATATGAGGACCCAGCTGGCACATAATCGACTTCAATGTTGAAATGTGGTTAAAATATGGTTGAAGTAATGTCTGTTTTTGTTTCAATGTTGAAACAATGTTGAAACAACATTTAATGTTAAATAGTTCTGCAATTGTTAAAATTGTAATGTTGAATCAACATAATATCCTCAAACTTCTGCCTTTTGAATTAACATTTTACATTTCATTACCATACAATTTCAAAAAATGGTTAGATGGAGGGATGAAAAAGTGGTTTTACTTTCATTTGCAACAACTGCTTTTTAATTTGGCACCAATTCTTCACCATATCTGGGGGAATGTTCATGTTTTATTAGTTTTACTGTTGGGTTTTTGAGATTAAATGTTGAATCAGATTGGTAGTGGTGGGTAACATTCTTTATACTCAGCTTTACTAAAGGATTTTCTCATTTTAGTGAGCTATGGTTAATTAAAGGTTGAATTGCCAAAATCAACACCAAATGATTCAATGCTGATTCAATGTTGAAATGCCAGCTGGATGAAAATGAGTGAACATATCCAAATGTTCCAGACAAGAAGACATCACACAATCAGACCAAACAATCTGGACTTAGAACAAATGTTGACATCTCAAAAACTGCAGGACAAGTTATGCAATAAATATCCCAAAGTAAAATACAACCCCAAATTCAATAAAGTTGGAAAGTTGTGAGAAACATAAATAAAAACAGAATATGATGATTCGCAAATCCTTTTTAACCTGTATTCAACTGAATTCACAACAAAGAGAACATATTTAATGTTCGATCAGATAAAATTATTTTTAGCAAATTTGAATTTGGTGCTGCAACACGTTGTAAAGAAGTTGTACAGGATGATGTTTATCTCTGTGTTTCATCATCTTTTTTATTTAACACTCAATAAGAGTTTGTGAACTGAGGACACTGATAGCTGAACTTTGTAGGTGGAATTCTTTCTCATTCTTTCTTGATGTAGATCTTCAGCTGATCTACAGTCCGGGTCTCCGGCGTCGTATTTTGAGCTTCATGACGCTCCACAGGTTTTCAGTGGGAGACGGTTAAATAGTTCAGAAATAAAAAATCTGCTTTAATATTTTATTTTTGAGCCAATATTAAAAGCAAAAAAAAGAATCTCTTTCAAGTTACTAATTTGTGTTTTTATGAGTGTTACGGCATTTTTAGGCTGTAATGGTCATCTCTTTCTCTCTTTCTCTGGGAAGCAGGTTTAGAAATCCCAGTTTCAAACTAAATAGTCTATATCATGTTAATTGATGAAATCAGTTAATTCCGTTTTACACAATAGAGCTCTCAGGATTAGAGACACATTTTATTATTGAAGATTGTCAGCATTGCTGAAAGAAATGTTTTTTTTATTTAAAAACATTGTAAGTAAGATATAGGCGTACTATAATCAGTTTTGGACTGGATTTTTTGTTTTATTGTTAATGTCTGCACTGATATTTTAAAGACTGTACGATCATGAAAATATGAAAAGTGTATGAACCCTGTAACCGCCTCAGACAGCCTGTCCAAAGCTGTGCACCTCAGTTTAGCAGTGCAGATATTTCCAGTTAAAGCTGAATTCATGCTTTTAAACACAAAAAAACGCTCTTATTTACCTTTTAAAAGGCCATTTAAATGCTTAATTATGGTTGTTCTGCTGTTTTCCTCGGGTTTTGAGTGATCAGCTGACTCTAAAGCGCTGACTCAGCTCTCGGTCGGTCCGGGTCTCAGTGGTGAGACAGCGTGCGGGTGGGGGCGGGGCTTTTAGAAAACTGAAACAATGGACTGTAACATTTTTCCAATATCGTGCAGCCCTAGCCCCGTCTCAACTTCATTGGAACATGTTGCAGCATCAAATTCAAAATGAGTGAATATTTGCAAAAAACAATAAAGTTTATCAGTCTGAACATTGTCTTTTTAGTGTTGGAACATGCCCAACTGTCTCACTGACTTCCACAAAATACAGGTTAGATAAAAGCCTCTTGTTTTGTAGTTTTATTTAATTTATTGTATTTCCCTTTATACCTGCAGTCAGCACGGTCCTTCTCAGTTTCTCACTAATGTTCTCTGAATACAGAGATATGCTGACAAGTAAAATAGCAAATGTTTTGGGCTTATTCTGATATTTAATTTTACTGTAGTAACTTTTATACATGTAGTTGCTTTTAAATTCACTTTGCATGCATATGTATGTGTAAATGTGTTTTTGAGGGTATTTTTCAAAAATAAATTTGTTTGGTTTATATTCTATAAAAAGTGGGGTGTGATTTAATGACCATGAGAAAATTTGAATCTCTGAGGCTTTGATGTTTCACTCACTGTGGGTCAGAGGTCACAGCTTCACCGCTGAACATTGGAGGAGGATCCATGGACGCGTCACTCTTCAGAGACACTCCACTGGGTTCTGGAGAAGCTCCTCTCTGGGTTTCAGTTCTGTTAACATTAAACACAGTGAAACTCCAACACACAGCACATCTTTAATAAAGATCAGGAACTGAAGAGCTTCACTCTCAGAACAGAACAGTAGTTTAGTGCAGTGATGTACCGAGACCCAGAGCTTCCTCCTCCACTGCTGAACTCTGGAGGATGATGCATGGACCGGTCACTCTTCATAGACACTCCACTGGGGGCTGGAGATGCTCCTCTCTTCTTCCTGTAAACAGATCTTCATGATGATCCATGATGAGAGTAAAGTGTGGAGTAAACTCATTCACAGGTTCCACACTAACTTTTTCATAACTGTTCCAGAAGCTTCCCAAAGCTTTCTGAAAATCCCTCGTCCAATAAACACACATCATTTTATTCTTTATCAAAACTGCTGCACAAATCTGTAACTTCATAAAGTCATCCTCCATCATGTCTGCATTATATTGAGGATGTGTTTTATATGTATTTATGACCAGCCATCCCATTAATTCAAATTAATACAGTATTATTACTTAAAACAATAATAATGAATAATATTACAAGTGCTCTTCAAGAGTTCAGTGGTTTTATTTGGTAATGCTTAGATTTGTTTTATTTCTGGTCTGTTTACAACCAAATATTTTCAACAAATTCCTGCAGTAATATCATTTTAAATGAAACATGATTAATAATATAATATGGAAAGTTGTTTCCTCTGATTTTCTTCTTTAATAAGACTTTAAATTGTGATCTATACATGATTTAAATACACAGAACCGAGGTTCTCCTCTCCAGAACTACAACCCCCAGCATGCACCTGACAACATCACGTGTTCAGAACTAGCCAATCGCTGCACTTTCTCACGCTCCTCATCTCCGGAATTTTAGAACTGAGTTCAGCTGTTAGTAATTTGTACGTGTATATAAACCCATTTGTTCGTATTATTTTTCTTTAAGTATTTCACTGTTGATCCAGCGACAGACTGAGCGTTTTCTTTCTGATTGTATTTCTGTAAATGTATCTTTTTTTCTCGTGTTGAACTTCGTCTCTTTTGCTCTGTTTTTACTGTGTTTTCTGGTGGTTTGGACTGTATTTCTGGATCAGGATTTCTCTTTTATTAGAGTTTATGTCTCTGATGTATGGGTTTATTCTTACTCTGGTTTTGAACACTGCTTGTATTACGACTACACGTTTTTTCTTTAGTATTAAAGCCTCATCTACTTTTTACCACACTGATCTGAGTTCAGTCTGTAGAGTTACAAATACTCTTGTGTTTATTTTCCATGTTCAGTTTCTCTGCAGTAAAAGCGAGCGCAGCTTTCTCCTCCAGCTCCGCTGTGCACACGGTTTATACTCTCACTAAAACTTTCACACAGATTCATCTTTCTTTCTCCAGCAAATATGTTACTTTTATATTGCTTACATCTGTTCACATGCTTGACATATTTTTATTTTATATATATCGTTATTAAGATCACTATCATTATAATTATTTTACACAAGCCTGATTTTCTGGTGATCCCCCCTACGTGCAGATTATTAAATTAGTTCATTTTAATGAATTCACCTGAATTACTTATATTTATATAATTATTTACCATATACTTTTTTATAAAGAATGAACTGATCAGTAGGGACTGAAAGTTCTGATTAAACTAAATATTAATTATATTTATAATAACTGAGCTAAAGATAACTGATGGAGAGGAATATTATTTAAACTATGTCAGGATTTCTGTATTAATCTGCAGGTGAGAGATTTTGTTTTTGCTAGTTTGTTAAATGATTTTCTATGTTTAAAAGCAGCACAGGGTTCTGACTCTGGTTCAGGAGAACCTCGGTTCTGTGTATTTAAATCAGTAAAATTTGTGGAACACAGGTCCAGGATCAGAGCTGCAACCATTAAAATATAAAAACTACTTTACTAATAAAATCTATCAGTTAATTTACTCACTTTAGGACAGAGGCTCCTCCTCCACTGCTGGAGTTCTGAGGATCCATCATTTACTCTTCTTCATTCACACACAGCTGGAACCCCTGAGAACAGATCAGCCATTACAATAAAACCACTATTCTTACAATAATAACATTATAATCAGAACTGCATTAAACAATTCCTGATAAACAAACAAAACCAACAAAAACAGGGAACATTTCATAACAGTGTGATTTAACCTCATTACAGATTAACTTAGATTACAGACATTTACTGATTTCTAATTATTATAATTTAATTATTACTAGTAATATAAAATAATAAAAACATTATTTAAGTATAATATAAAACAGCAGGATTAAAAACACTAACACTAATTATTTATATTAATAATTATTAAAATATTACTATTAATAGTATTAAATAAATGTTATTTAAGTATAATATAAAACAGCAGGATTAAAAACACTAACACTAATTATTTATATTAATAATTATTAAAATATTACTATTAATAGTATTAAATAAATGTTATTTAAGTATAATATAAAACAGCAGGATTAAAAACTCTAACACACCACGTGATCTTGAGCTCCGTTGCTCCCCCTGCTGGTTGAACAGCGCTACTGCATATAAACACGCCTTTATAGCAGCTCCGTGTTTTTATCTCCCCAACAGATCAAAGCCCACATTAAGCAGTAATGCGCTTTAAACAGCATAAACTACACTGTGATCAATAAATATCGATCTATATCTGCGCATTTCTCTTCAGTTTACAGCATTATTGATCTGTTACAGCTGATTGTTCTCCAGCCGGTCTGATCTAGACCAGGTCCAGGTCTGATCCAGGCCCGGTTCAGATCTCCATGCTGATCCTGGTTCTTCCAGTGGAATCGGACACTGAGCTGAGCTTAAAGAACCGGTTCTGGATCTGAGGAACCTTTAGAACCGGTTCTGACTTTAAGCTACACGGTTCTGTTCTACATTCTCTTCAGTTCTGTACTTACCGAGTCAATCCGGACTTCTGTTCTCTTCTAATGGAGGAAACTAAACTTACTTTCACTTTCTCCTTCTATGCGTCACATCCCGCCTACTCTCTCTCTCTCTCTCTCTCTCTCTCTCTCTATTCTCTCTCTCTCTCTCTATTCTCTCTCTCTCTCTCTCTCTCTCTATTCTCTCTCTCTCTCTCTCTCTCTCTCTCTCTCTCTCTCTCTCTCTCTCTCTCTCTCTCTCTCTCTATTCTCTCTCTCTCTCTCTCTCTCTCTCTCTCTATTCTCTCTCTCTCTCACTCTCTCTCTCTCTCTCTCTCTCTCTCTCTCTATTCTCTCTCTCTCTCACTCTCTCTCACAATTCTAAAACATTATACACTCGTACAAACGTTTCGCATTATTTAAAATGCACGTCATATGCATAAAAATGATTATCTATTAATCTCCTTATGTGTTAAAACATTTATTCATGTAAAATGTGCTGTTAAACCTGGCTTTCAATGAATGAGGTAAGCCCTCTGCTCCGAACACAAGAAGCTGGCTCTGAATCTGCTGATTTCTTTTAACCAATAAGCAGTGTTCCCTCAAAAAACGAAACAAATGGAGGGAAACTGTACTACATAAATACTAAACCCCTCTCAAAACCATTAGTCCACCATGGATACTGGAGAGTTTGTCTTGCTGGCTGTTGGAGCACTTTACCTCCTGGAGAAAGCGCAGTCACCGCTCTGCGTGGATCCATCAGACCCTGCTGTCCCGCACACAGCATGGAGAATTCCTTCGCCCTGTGCAGGAGCTGAGGCTGGATGATGACAGGTTCCAGCGGTACTTCAGACTGGACAGGAACCAGTTTCATTCCCTTCTTGCTAAAGTGGGTCCCCGAATTAGCCGAATGGACACAAATTACCGCAAGGCTATTTGTGCATCCCAACGCTTGGCTGTTTGCTTAAGGTAAGTGCAACTTATTTAATATAATATATTATAATATATACAAAATTAATAAACTTAATAATATAGGTAACACTTTATAATAAGGGTACATGTCATGACATTAATTCAGGCATTCATTAAGGATGAAGTCATGAGGAATTATACAGGAACAAATGAATGGGTTATGTATTAATAACTGTAAGGTTAAATTAGTCACCATTAACTAATGTCTGTATGAATTAATAAAGATAAATGGAATGAAGGCTTTATTCAGTACATGAATATACCAGGAATTAATGTGTTAATTAAGCCCATCCTGGGTGGGCTTAATGTGGGTTTTTTTTAGCACCACCCAGTCATATTTTTAAGAATGTTAACATTTTTAATCATTAATATAAGAAAATATATTTATAAGAACATAAACTTACATGTTTTAAGCTGTTGTTGAGTATACAATATACACCCACCTGCATGTCCATCCTGTCTTCTTTTCCAGAATGCTAGCTATCTATATCTATTACTACAGTACACATACTTACAGGTGAATGCCGCACAAAAATGTGGTGGTCATTTTAAGATCATTGCTTGGCAGAATTTAATACTGTTTTATTGTTATGTGATCTGTTGTGTCAAAAAAGCAACAAGCTACTTAAGGCGGTTACATTTTTTTCCGGAAAGGGGTGATAGGACACATGTAACCGCCTTAAGTAGCTTGTTGCTTTTTTGACACAACAGATCACATAACAATAAACATTAAAACAGTATTAAATTTTGCCAAGCAATGATATTGAAGTGACCACTACATTTTTGTGCGGCATTGAATAAAGCCTTCATTCCATTCATCTTCATTCATTCATACAGACATTAGTTAATGGTGATTAATTTAACCTTACAGTTATTAGTACATAACTCATGTGTTTGTTCCTGTATAATTCCTCATGACTTCATCCTTAATGAATGCCTGAATTAATGTCATGACATTATATATTATATATAACTGTTTGAATAACAGTTTTAATATGCATTTAAACCATGCATTTTAACATTAATATTTTTACAGATTTCTTGCAACTGGAGACTCTTTTCGCACAATAGCTTACAGCTATCGTATTGGATTCAGTACTGTGGCCTGCATAGTTGCGGATGTGTCCAGGGCTATTTGGGCCTCTTTGGTGGAGGAGTACATGCCAGTTCCCACCACTGATGACTGGAGAGCTATTGCAGCAGACTTCCTCCATCGTTGGAACTTTCCAAACTGTGTGGGATCCATTGATGAAAAGCATGTGGTGATCCAGGCTCCTGATAATTCCGGGTCCTTTTTCCACAACTATAAGGGGACCTTTTCTATCGTCCTCTTGGCAGCTGTGGATGCCAAGTACTGCTTCCGGATTGTGGATGTTGGCGGCTATGGAGGAACCAGTGATGGAGGGATTCTGGACAATTCACCCTTTGGTCATGCTCTCAAAGATGGAACCCTTGGCCTTCCAGAAGATGCTGTGCTGACAGGAGCTGAGCACCTGGGACCTCAGCCACATGTGTTTGTTGGTGATGAGGCCTTTCCTTCTGCGGAGAGATCTAATGCAGCCCTTCTCAGGTTCCAACCTCTCTAGTAGGCAGAGAATCTTCAATTACAGGCTTTCGCGAGCGAGGCTGATTGTTGAGAACACCTTTGGTATCCTCACATCACAATGGCGCATGTACCGCCGCGTCGTTGGTATCAGCCCTGCCAACGTGGAAGCTTGTGTGAAGGCCACCTGTGTCCTTCATAACTTCATAAGGAGCACGACAAGGACAAGGAGGGAGCCTATGTCACTGAGTGGTGAGGGCGATGTTGCTGTCCTTCAAGATGCAACAAGATTGGGGAGCAACAACTCAACCCGGGAGGCAGTTTGTGTTAGGGAGACATATGCATCTTACTTCTCAACTGAGGGTGCAGTTCCCTGGCAACCTGCAGTTTGAACCAACAGACACAAAGGCTCTTTTAAGAGCCACAAACCACTCCAAAAGAGCAATAATTCCATTTACACACAGTAATAAGCATTAGTTCCTCCAAGTTCACTTAATAAAACTACACTGCAATATAAAGTATGTGTCATTGTATTATTGTCACCTCCAGTTGTAATTTAAAACATAATTTTATAACAAGAATATCTGAAATCACAGAGATTCATTTAAGTAACTTAGTTTATTAGTGTAGTAACAATTAGTATAGTATTAGTATAGTATAGGAACAATAACTTTGATTATTAACACAAATGTTGACAGTAATAAATTAACTAATTGCATTGAATGAACAAAAAACGAATTAATAACAAAAACAAAGACTTTTCCCTTGAAAAGTCCTTACATTTTTATATCAAAACTATATTAACTATATACAGTCATGTGAAAAAGTTTGGGCACCCCTATTAATCTTAATCATTTTTAGTTATAAATATTTGGGTGTTTGCAGCAGCCATTTCAGTTTGATATATCTAATAACTGATGGACACAGTAATATTTCAGGATTGAAATGAATTTATTGTACTAACAGAAAATGTGCAATATGCATTAAACCAAAATTTGACCGGTGCAAAAGTATGGGCACCCTTATCATTTTATTGATTTGAATACTCCTAACTACTTTTTACTGACTTACTGAAGCACAAAATTGGTTTGGTAACCTCATTGAGCTTTGAACTTCATAGCCAGGTGTATCCAATCAGGAGAAAAGGTATTTAAGGTGGCCAATTGCAAGTTGTTCTCCTATTTGAATCTCCTCTGAAGAGTGGCATCATGGGCTCATCAAAACAACTCTCAAATGATCTAAAAACAAAGATTGTTCAACATAGTTGTTCAGGGGAAGGATACAAAAAGTTGTCTCAGAGATTTAACCTGTCAGTTTCCACTGTGAGGAACATAGTAAGGAAATGGCTCTGGTCACTAGGTAGGACACTCAGCAATATTCGCCCGCCCAATCCGGACATGTGAGACTGGCAGATGCATACTGGGAATTGTATTGCTGAAGCTGAGTTTTTCCATTGGGTTGAATGGTAAATGGACTACAGAACATGTTTAACCCTCCTGACCCCTTTAAAAGTTTGAAGACCTATGGAAAATAAATAAAAGTGTTTTTTTTTTGTATAAACCTTATTCTGCCTGCCTTAATTAGTGTAAGCAACATATAACCCCCTGCAATAAACAAAAACTAAAACAAAATTAAATTGTTATGTTTTAATGTTATGTAAAACTGTTATTTCTAATATGTTGGTCTTTCAAAAGTAGTAAAGTAGTGAAACATAAAAAAAATAACATTTTTTAATAATTGTTATTTTGGATAATTATTATTTTGGATAATTATTATTTTGGATATTAATAGGATAATTAAACATGCACCGGATCAAATTGACCCAGGAACACCATTGCTGTTCCTGACAAATGAACATAACAGGAGGGTTAAGGCATGAAGCCACAGGAAAGTAAAGGACAAAATGCCAAATAATGAATGTGACCAATTTACAGATTCAAAAAGAAGCGACTATTTCATAAAATCAGTCTAACAGATCCACAGACATAAACAGATTCAAACTGTTCAGCTCTTTGTGAAGTCAGTTCCAAATCGGAACCACTAATAATAGATACTGAGTTTATAGCACTTACACAATTCTTTTTGGTAGATGCTACAGCAGACACTAAAATTTAAGGTATTGCCTACAATACTTTGCAGTATATTATCAAATTACACATTTAATTAATTTAATTACGCAGACATTAAAAAAAAACAGTGTATTTAATTTACTATTATTACTATTTTATTGTTTTGCTGCAATGTTTTACAATAAAAATGAATAAACAGTAAAGCATTCTCTGTATGTGATTTACACACAAATTAACATCAACAAAACAACTTTATATTTAATGTAAAACAACACAACCACAGCATAAACAGCTCAGCCAATAATCTTACATAGGGCAACACTCCACACACTGAACACACACACACACACACACCACACACACATACCTGGAATACCATAGAAACAACTTGCAACACCTCTGAAACCATCTAGGATATGATAATTTAAATTAGAGATTAAGATTTAACATTTTAATTCTGACAGAACCATTTGGACAGAACAGAGCATTTGGACTTGTTTTTTTACACTTCAGGGTCTAATGTTTTTACTTCTGTAACCTGTTGTCCCTTAGCTATTACTGACAGGTCCACTGGCAGCCTTTTGATTAGCTCATCAGCCTCTTCAGGTAAGAGCCCTGGGGGTACACTCAGCTCCTCCAGATCTCTTGTTAGGAGCACATTGCCATCATCAGACTCTGCCACTCCAACAACAGTGATTACTCTTCTTTCCTGTTTCTCTTCAGTTTCCTGTAGTAAAAAGTTTGAACATTAAAAATGGCGGGTATGTACTGGACAAACATACACATACAGTAAAAGACACATTTTTCAGTCCACAGTTATACCTTCCCTCATCCACAGTTATACCTTCCCTCATCCACAGTTATACCTTCCCTCATCCACAATTATACCTTCCCTCATCCACAATTATACCTTCCCTCATCCACAATTATACCTTCCCTCATCCACAGTTATACCTTCCCTCATCCACAGTTATACCTTCCCTCATCCACAGTTATACCTTCCCTCATCCACAGTTATACCTTCCCTCATCCACAGTTATACCTTCCCTCATCCACAGTTATACCTTCCCTCATCCACAACTATACCTTCCCTCATCCACAGTTATACCTTCCCTCATCCACAACTATACCTTCCCTCATCCACAGTTATACCTTCCCTCATCCACAGTTATACCTTCCCTCATCCACAGTTATACCTTCCCTCATCCACAGTTATACCTTCCCTCATCCACAGTTATACCTTCCCTCATCCACAGTTATACCTTCCCTCATCCACAGTTATACCTTCCCTCATCCACAATTATACCTTCCCTCATCCACAGTTATACCTTCCCTCATCTACAGTTATACCTTCCCTCATCCACAGTTATACCTTCCCTCATCCACAGTTATACCTTCCCTCATCCACAGTTATACCTTCCCTCATCCACAGTTATACCTTCCCTCATCTACAGTTATACCTTACCTCATCCACAGTTATACCTTCCCTCATCCACAATTATACCTTCCCTCATCCACAATTATACCTTCCCTCATCCACAGTTATACCTTCCCTCATCCACAGTTATACCTTCCCTCATCCACAGTTATACCTTCCCTCATCCACAATTATACCTTCCCTCATCCACAACTATACCTTCCCTCATCCACAGTTATACCTTCCCTCATCCAGTTATACCTTCCCTCATCTACAGTTATACCTTCCCTCATCCACAGTTACACCTTCCCTCATCCACAGTTATACCTTCCCTCATCCACAGTTATACCTTCCCTCATCCACAGTTACCTTCCCTCATCCACAGTTATACCTTCCCTCATCCACAGTTATACCTTCCCTCATCCAGTTATACCTTCCCTCATCCACAGTTATACCTTCCCTCATCCACAGTTATACCTTCCCTCATCCACAGTTATACCTTCCCTCATCCACAGTTATACCTTCCCTCATCCACAATCATACCTTCCCTCATCCACAGTTATACCTTCCCTCATCCACAGTTATACCTTCCCTCATCCACAGTTATACCTTCCCTCATCCACAATCATACCTTCCCTCATCCACAGTTATACCTTCCCTCATCCACAGTTATACCTTCCCTCATCCACAGTTATACCTTCCCTCATCCACAGTTATACCTTCCCTCATCCAGTTATACCTTCCCTCATCCACAGTTATACCTTCCCTCATCCACAGTTATACCTTCCCTCATCCACAGTTATACCTTCCCTCATCCACAGTTATACCTTCCCTCATCCACAATTATACCTTCCCTCATCCACAATTATACCTTCCCTCATCCACAGTTATACCTTCCCTCATCCACAATTATACCTTCCCTCATCCACAGTTATACCTTCCCTCATCCACAGTTATACCTTCCCTCATCCACAGTTATACCTTCCCTCATCCACAATTATACCTTCCCTCATCCACAGTTATACCTTCCCTCATCCACAATTATACCTTCCCTCATCCACAGTTATACCTTCCCTCATCCACAGTTATACCTTCCCTCATCCACAATTATACCTTCCCTCATCCACAATTATACCTTCCCTCATCCACAATTATACCTTCCCTCATCCAGATATACCTTCCCTCATCCACAGTTATACCTTCCCTCATCCACAATTATACCTTCCCTCATCCAGTTATACCTTCCCTCATCCACAATTATACCTTCCCTCATCCACAGTTATACCTTCCCTCATCCACAGTTATACCTTCCCTCATCCACAGTTATACCTTCCCTCATCCACAGTTATACCTTCCCTCATCCACAATTATACCTTCCCTCATCCACAGTTATACCTTCCCTCATCCACAGTTATACCTTCCCTCATCCACAGTTATACCTTCCCTCATCCACAGTTATACCTTCCCTCATCCACAGTTATACCTTCCCTCATCCACAGTTATCCCTTCCCTCATCCACAGTTATACCTTCCCTCATCCACAATTATACCTTCCCTCATCCACAGTTATACCTTCCCTCATCTACAGTTATCCCTTCCCTCATCCACAGTTATACCTTCCCTCATCTACAGTTATCCCTTCCCTCATCCACAATTATACCTTCCCTCATCCACAATTATACCTTCCCTCATCCACAGTTATACCTTCCCTCATCCACAGTTATACCTTCCCTCATCCACAGTTATACCTTCCCTCATCCACAGTTATACCTTCCCTCATCCACAGTTATACCTTCCCTCATCCACAGTTATCCCTTCCCTCATCCACAGTTATACCTTCCCTCATCCACAATTATACCTTCCCTCATCCACAGTTATACCTTCCCTCATCCACAGTTATACCTTCCCTCATCCACAGTTATACCTTCCCTCATCCACAATTATACCTTCCCTCATCCACAGTTATACCTTCCCTCATCCACAGTTATACCTTCCCTCATCCACAGTTATACCTTCCCTCATCCACAGTTATACCTTCCCTCATCCACAGTTATACCTTCCCTCATCCACAACTATACCTTCCCTCATCCACAGTTATACCTTCCCTCATCCACAATTATACCTTCCCTCATCCACAATTATACCTTCCCTCATCCACAGTTATACCTTCCCTCATCCACAATTATACCTTCCCTCATCCACAGTTATACCTTCCCTCATCCACAGTTATACCTTCCCTCATCCACAGTTATACCTTCCCTCATCCACAATTATACCTTCCCTCATCCACAATTATACCTTCCCTCATCCACAGTTATACCTTCCCTCATCCACAGTTATACCTTCCCTCATCCACAATTATACCTTCCCTCATCCACAATTATACCTTCCCTCATCCACAGTTATACCTTCCCTCATCCACAGTTATACCTTCCCTCATCCACAGTTATACCTTCCCTCATCCACAGTTATACCTTCCCTCATCCACAGTTATACCTTCCCTCATCCACAGTTATACCTTCCCTCATCCACAGTTATACCTTCCCTCATCCACAGTTATACCTTCCCTCATCCACAGTTATACCTTCCCTCATCCACAATTATACCTTCCCTCATCCACAGTTATACCTTCCCTCATCCACAGTTATACCTTCCCTCATCCACAACTATACCTTCCCTCATCCACAGTTATACCTTCCCTCATCCACAATTATACCTTCCCTCATCCACAATTATACCTTCCCTCATCCACAGTTATACCTTCCCTCATCCACAATTATACCTTCCCTCATCCACAGTTATACCTTCCCTCATCCACAGTTATACCTTCCCTCATCCACAATTATACCTTCCCTCATCCACAATTATACCTTCCCTCATCCACAGTTATACCTTCCCTCATCCACAGTTATACCTTCCCTCATCCACAGTTATACCTTCCCTCATCCACAATTATACCTTCCCTCATCCACAGTTATACCTTCCCTCATCCACAGTTATACCTTCCCTCATCCACAGTTATACCTTCCCTCATCCACAGTTATACCTTCCCTCATCCACAATTATACCTTCCCTCATCCACAGTTATACCTTCCCTCATCCACAGTTATACCTTCCCTCATCCACAGTTATACCTTCCCTCATCCACAGTTATACCTTCCCTCATCCACAGTTATACCTTCCCTCATCCACAGTTATACCTTCCCTCATCCACAATTATACCTTCCCTCATCCACAATTATACCTTCCCTCATCCACAATTATACCTTCCCTCATCCACAATTATACCTTCCCTCATCCACAGTTATACCTTCCCTCATCCACAGTTATACCTTCCCTCATCCACAGTTATACCTTCCCTCATCCACAATTATACCTTCCCTCATCCACAATTATACCTTCCCTCATCCACAGTTATACCTTCCCTCATCCACAGTTATACCTTCCCTCATCCACAGTTATACCTTCCCTCATCCACAATTATACCTTCCCTCATCCACAATTATACCTTCCCTCATCCACAGTTATACCTTCCCTCATCCACAACTATACCTTCCCTCATCCACAGTTATACCTTCCCTCATCCACAGTTATACCTTCCCTCATCCACAATTATACCTTCCCTCATCCACAGTTATACCTTCCCTCATCCACAGTTATACCTTCCCTCATCCACAGTTATACCTTCCCTCATCCACAGTTATACCTTCCCTCATCCACAGTTATACCTTCCCTCATCCACAGTTATACCTTCCCTCATCCACAATTATACCTTCCCTCATCCACAATTATACCTTCCCTCATCCACAGTTATACCTTCCCTCATCCACAACTATACCTTCCCTCATCCACAGTTATTATACCTTCCCTCATCCACAATTATACCTTCCCTCATCCACAGTTATACCTTCCCTCATCCACAGTTATACCTTCCCTCATCCACAATTATACCTTCCCTCATCCACAGTTATACCTTCCCTCATCCACAGTTATACCTTCCCTCATCCACAACTATACCTTCCCTCATCCACAATTATACCTTCCCTCATCCACAATTATACCTTCCCTCATCCACAGTTATACCTTCCCTCATCCACAGTTATACCTTCCCTCATCCACAATTATACCTTCCCTCATCCACAATTATACCTTCCCTCATCCACAGTTATCCCTTCCCTCATCCACAGTTATACCTTCCCTCATCCACAACTATACCTTCCCTCATCCACAATTATACCTTCCCTCATCCACAATTATACCTTCCCTCATCCACAGTTATACCTTCCCTCATCCACAGTTATACCTTCCCTCATCCACAGTTATACCTTCCCTCATCCACAGTTATACCTTCCCTCATCCACAGTTATACCTTCCCTCATCCACAGTTATACCTTCCCTCATCCACAGTTATACCTTCCCTCATCCACAGTTATACCTTCCCTCATCCACAGTTATACCTTCCCTCATCCACAGTTATACCTTCCCTCATCCACAACTATACCTTCCCTCATCCACAATTATACCTTCCCTCATCCACAGTTATACCTTCCCTCATCCACAATTATACCTTCCCTCATCCACAGTTATACCTTCCCTCATCCACAACTATACCTTCCCTCATCCACAATTATACCTTCCCTCATCCACAATTATACCTTCCCTCATCCACAGTTATACCTTCCCTCATCCACAATTATACCTTCCCTCATCCGACTAATTAAAAAAATAAGCTTTGTAACATGTAAGGAATATATATCTGTACATGACAAAGTTGGTTTGAAATGATTACTTTAACAATGATTGAGTTTAATGCATTTATTTGATAATTAATTTAATATAAAATTAATAAACTGACTAATTAAAAAAATAAGTCTTGTAACATGTAAGGAATATATATCTGTACATGATAAAGTTGGTTTCAAATAAATACTTTTAACGGTGATTGAGTTTAATGCATTTATTTGATCATTCATTTAACGTAAAATTAGTGAATTGACTAATTGAAAAAGTAAGCCTTGTAACATGTAAGGAAATTCTATTTTAAAATAAATTAACAGACTTATTAAAAATAAGCTTTGTAATATGTAAGGATCATGTATATGTACATGACAAAGTTGATTTGAGACTATTACATTCATTGATAACTGAGTTTAATGCATTTATTTGACTAATAAAGTTGTATAAAAAATAAATAATTTGACTATTTATTTTTAAGGCTTGTAATATGTAGGCAATATATGTTTGTATACGGTACTGTTAGTTTTGCCATCAAGGAATCACATTTAAGAGAGTTTAATAGTGTTTTTCGTTTTTTTGCTGTGGTCCGTAATTGTGCCACGGTCCCTAAGAGAGCAGCACGCTGTTGGGAAGAGAAGCGGGGTGAGAGCGCTATCGTTGCGGCTGTATTTTGTTAAATATGATGTAAAATATACAATCTTCAGTAAAAACTGTGGTTGTAGTTTGTTGTGTTCCCTCATTATAGCAAGAAACCACAATTACAGTGATGAATCTACGTTTTGATTAAGGGGGAGGAAGTCCGGAATTCCGAATCTCTCACGAATGTCAAACATAAAACTAACTTTACCGCAGTCTGAAAACAGCCTGTATTTTTACATTGTTTACATAGGAAACACGCCTCCCCAACAAAATAGCCTATAAAATATTATTAATATGTGAAATAACATCATATAAGATTATAGAAAATTCACTTACTATCACAGCATCCACAATACAGCACTGACCCGCAGATAAAATATCTATAAAGTCCTTTATTCTCCTGCTCACTTCTCCTCACAAACATGCGTTTATTTTCAGTGCAGCTGAAACGTAATATTCTCAAGCTCCTAGCGACCACACATGTAATATTTTCACGTAAAGTTGTACGTGAATACAAAGCTAAGGATGTCCTCTTCTAGATTCTGTGGTTTTTATTGGTCCACAAACCACTATTTTTCTTGAGTGATCGTCTTTTGAACCAATAACGTGAGCGCTGGATCAATCCAATCCAATCAAATCAGGTCATAGCCTTTCTCCAGCGTCACAAAAGTGATTGACACCTATTTCAACCAATAGTCCACCCTTAGATGAAAACACTGGTACGTACTTTGCCCTGATTGGTCTCCTAATGGCTGGGGGTGGGGCATGCCTAACCGCTCTCACCAAAATCCATCTGTTAAACAAAGGTGCGCCCACAGCGCGGATACGTGTGATTTTGTGTGTCATTTCATCAAAACAAATATTAATATTAATATAACATAGACTTAAATTAATTTATTTTATCACAAACAAACAAAAATATTACAAACTGTTGTTGTATAGTGACAGATTTACTTGTGTTTCTTGAGAGGTTTTGAACACTTTGGAGACGCCTGGTGGACACCTAATATAATGCAGTGGAAATCTTTAATGCATTGTGATATAAATTACCAATTTTGTAATTTGTTTGTCAAGACCCTACTGAATCAGGAAATGTAGAGAATGATTGACTATTCATCACCAACATCCATACACACATTGTTAACTCTAATTATAACAGGGGCTTTTTTTTTTTTTTTTTACATTTTCTTCTGCATTTGATGTTCTAAATAATGGAAATTAAAGTGTTGAAGTGAATGATTGTTTACTGTTTATGATTACACTGCAATTGACATTTAATAATAAAACATTCAAACTATATTTTGTTTGCATTTTTAAAAGGTTTGCATTTTAAAAGGTTGCAGGTTTAAAAAGAGGCGGAGTCTGACTTCACATGTATCGGAGGAGGCGTTTGCTGGTCTTCTTGACCCTCATGGGGGGGGGCATCACTAGTGATAGGGGGATATACAACTGAGTAGCAGCTGAATTGGTGGGACAATTGTCCAAATTGTCTAAATTGTCCGAATTCGAAATAAAAATTTAAAACAAAAAGAAGAAAATTACTTGAAGAGAAAAAGAAGGTCAGTCAATTCGAAAAAGAAGAATTTCAGGAACTTTGAAAGTATCCTAAAGTGCAGTTTCTGCAAAAAAAAAAAAACCCATAAAAAATGTAAAATGTTGAAACTGGCACTCATCAGCACCTCCCCAGGAAAGGAGAAGCAAGAGCAACAGTCCTTTTGTTGCACAGAATAAGAGTATTTTGGTTTGTTTAACACTTTTAACACTTTTTTTTACTACAACTAAGTTACTCAACGATTCCTTATGTGTTCCCTTATGAACGCAGCTTCTAATTGGTGGTTTTGTTGCACGACTGAATTGTATTAAACATGGTGGCGGTAGAGCCGAGCGCTGCCCGAGGCGAAGACGAGCAAAACGGAACTGACAGCGTCTCGGAGAGGAATCCTCCGGAGAGAGGAATCCCAGCATGGAGATAAAAAACGTAACTGATAGACAGAGCAGCACTGCATGCATTAACCACTTGCCCAAGGACTCTTATTGGTGTAGTGCAGCATTCAGTCACCCAGACCTGGAATTGAACCCCAGTCTCCCACATGGTGCCTCACTGGCAGGTGGTGGTGTTATTCACTGCGCTACACCAACCAGGTAAGGTAATTAATTATAATTTATCACAACTATTAGTAGAGATGAGCAATTAAATTTACAATGTACAGTTGCAGGAAAAATATATGAACTCTTGGGGATTATACTTGGATTTCTGCATAAATTGGTCATTAAATGTGTTTTGATCTCTTTATCTAAGTCACAACAATAGACAAACACAGTCTGCTTAAACTAAAACCACACAAACAATTATATGTTTGCATGATTTTATTAAACACAACATGTTAACATTCACAGCGAGGGGGGTAAAAAGTATGTGAACCCCTCGGCTAATGACTTTTCTAAGAGTTGATTGGAGGCAGGATGTGATTGGATGTTCTTAAGAAGCATCGCTTGATGTGAATCCCGAGCGAATGCCTCTCAGGAGACCTACATTCAAGAATTGCTGACTTGTTGCATGAAGCTGGAAAGGGTTACAGAAAAAGTATCTCTAAAAGCCTTGATGTTCATGTTTCCGCGATCTACAAGACAGACGCTCTACAAATGGAGAAAGTTCAGCACTGTTACTGGAGCTACTCTCTCTAGGAGTGGTAAAGTCCTGTAAAGGTGACTGTAAGAGCACAGCGCAGAATGAAGAATCAATGAGGTGAGGAAGAATCCTCAAAGAGTGTCAGCTAAAGACTGAATACAGAAATCTCTGGAACATGTTAACATTTTTGTTGACAAATCTACAATAAGAAAAACATTAAATAAGAATGGAGTTCATGGGAGGACACCACGGAGGAAGCCACTGCTGTCCAAAAACCAAAAACATTGCTCCACGTTTAAAGTTTGCAAAAAAAAAAAAGAGCACCTGGATGTTCCGCAGTAGTACTGGCTAAATATACTGTGGACAGATGAAACCAAAATTGAGTTGTTTGGAAGGAAAAAAGGCACAGCACACCATCATCAAAACCTCATCCCAACTGTGAAACATGGTGGAGGGGGCATTTTGACTCAGAGCTGCTTTGCTTTGCTGCCTCAGGATCTGGATGGATTTTGCCGTCATCAATGGAAAAATTAATTCCCAAATTAACCAAGACATTTTGCAGAAAAACTTAAGATCATCTGTCCACCAACTGAAGCTCAACAGAGGATGGATGATGCAACAGAACAACGACCCAAAACATGGAAGTAAATCAACAACCGAACGACTTCAACAGAAGAAAATAAATAAATACTTCACACCAGATATCCCATAATATTATAGCTGAACTGAAACAGTTTAGTGAAGAGGAATGATCCAGAATTCCTCCTGACCGTTCTGCTAACATGCTATCATGCTAGCATGAATTCAATTAGTGTTATTTGCCATAGAAACCAAAGATTTTACTCTATATTGCCTTAATTGACCTATTAATATGAAGACATGCTGTTGTTGCAAAAGTTCTGCAATTTGTCAATGGGGTAATATTTTATTATTACACTATCAAACTGAAAATTGAGGAGATTTATCTTCTTAAAACCATTATGCTATAAAGATAAACAGTGCTAGCAGAACCCATCCTTGAATCGTTTAAATTATGCAGGTATTTGAGATGAGTAAAGTGATCCAGAATAGTGCTGGCTAGCGCCATCATGCTACAACATGCTAAAATGATGCAATAAATCATATATATATATATGAGCATTTAACTCTATATCAACTCAATTTACCTGCTAATGTGATTAAATGTTGCCGTTGCAATAATTCTGCCATTCGTCTGTGGTGCAATATTTTATTATTACGCTTAATTTATCTTGCTTAAAGCGTCACGCTAAAGAGACGCAGCGCTAGCAGAGCATCTCAGAACACAATGCGGATCAGAACGCATCCTGGAGGAGCCTGTCGAGAAAAAAAAAAGAGATTACGCTGATTTATTTTTTTTTTATATGGCAGCTTGAAAGTCAGCCCATCTCATTAGCCTTTTTCCCATTTATATCCGAAAGCGAGCAATTTACTCTGCGCGGCGTGATCGGCTCATTTGCACGAGGGCCGTGAGCACCTTCTGAAGAAGCTAGCTTATCTCCTTCACGACTGGATAATTAGCAGAGATTTAAATAAGTATATTGTATAAATGGCAGAACCCCTCTGTTTTACAGCAGTCCATCAAAGCTCAGGGGAGCCGAGGATTACAATAACAAAAGCTTCGTATTAGCGCTCCAAGCATTAGCATTATAGCATTTCTTCTTCTGTGGTATTAAAAAAAACAAAGAACACTAAAGATACAA
Source organism: Astyanax mexicanus (assembly GCF_023375975.1). Taxonomy (NCBI): domain Eukaryota; kingdom Metazoa; phylum Chordata; class Actinopteri; order Characiformes; family Acestrorhamphidae; genus Astyanax; species Astyanax mexicanus. The sequence continues at coordinate 126,323,040 of NC_064408.1, forward strand.
ATGTTTTTGGACCCCTAGAGTAGTGATATAATAGTATAAACCCCCCCCCCCCCCCCCCCCAAAAAAAGTACTGAGCTGTAGAGCAGTGGAACTGGAATAATGGCGCTCCATATAATACCTTTTAATGGAACGAGTTTGGGAGTGCAATCAAATCCTCACAGCAATGCTTCTCCAAATTAGCTTGTGCTAAACGGCAAAACATGAACAAGCTAATTCATGCTCAACTGCGACAGAAGCTCAAAACTCATTATTAAAAAGTTTGGTAACACTTTAAAATAAGACTACCTTTATAAAGGGGTTATGAATGGTTTATAAAGGAGTTTATTAATGGTTATTAATTAGGTTGCAAATACTTAAAAACCCACTAATAAGCAGTTAATTAATATAAAACCTGTAATATTAATATATTTATAAGTATGTTTAACTATTTACCATAAATTATATGACTAAGTTGCCACTGTTGCTTTTTTGATTGGTGTGTTTTAACTTCCTATCAATGTTTTTAAAGGTATTTACAACCTATTTACAAACCCGTTATAAATCCTTTATAAAGGTAGTCTTGTTTTAGAGCGGTACCAAAAGTTCTTACATCTCCCTGATCTATGCATTCGCCACGGTCAGTAGCTATAGATCCCTACCTCAGAAAAAGTCTAATCCTGGCTAATCCTGCTGTGTGCTGTCTGAGCTTCTCAAACAGCAGACCCAAATGACCGAAATAGAAATGCTTCTTCAATTGATCTAGTGGGCGGAGCTCTGGTTTGATGGGTGAGGGAGAGGTTGTGATGTCACAATAAGGGAGGAGCTTACGATCGGCTCATAGAAGCAAACGATGCACAAAAGCACAGAAAAAGTGAGTTTTTTGCATGATGTTTTGCTTTAAAATTCATATATAGAACAGGATGTTTTAAACTCTTCAGTTTAGAGAAAAATGAGGTTAATTTGATTGTACAGAATTTGGGTGCGTTCAACGTGAATTGGGTTAATTATGTTAAACCCTGAAGCTGAATGAAGCCTGACCTACTGCCTCACTACTGCAAATCTGGGTCCATGGTATCGACTCAACTCCACTCGAATCTACTTTGCTCTGCCTGACTTCACTCTGCCTGACTTGACTCTACTCTACCCTAACTCTACTTGACTCTTCTCTGTTCTACTCGATGCTGCTCTATCTGACTCTACTCAACTGTACTGTGCCTGACTCAACTCGAATCTACTGTACTCTGCCCGACTCAACTCGAATCTACTGTACTCTGCCCGACTCAACTCAAATCTACTGTACTCTGCTCAACTCTACTCAACTGTACTCTGCCCGACTCAACTCGAATCTACTTTGCTCTGCCTGACTTGACTCTACTCTACCCTACCTAACTCGACTTGACTCTGCCGAACTCTACTTGACTCTTCTCTGTTCTACTCGATGCTGCTCTATCTGACTCTACTCAACTGTACTGTGCCTGACTCAACTCGAATCTACTGTACTCTTCCCAACTCTACTCAACTGTACTCTGCCCGACTCAACTCGAATCTACTGTACTCTTCCCAACTCTACTCAACTGTACTCTGCCCGACTCAACTCGAATCTACTGTACTCTGCCCAACTCTACTCAACTGTACTCTGCCCGACTCAACTCGAATCTACTGTACTCTTCCCAACTCTACTCAACTGTACTCTGCCCGACTAAACTCGAATCTACTGTACTCTGCCCAACTCTACTCGACTGTACTCTGCCCGACTCTACTCTGCTCTACCCTGACTCTGATCTGCTCTACCCAACTGTACTCTTCTCTACCCAACTTTACTCCGCTCTACCCGACTCTACTCTACCTGACTTTACTCTGCTCTGCCCAACTGCACTCTGCCCGACTCAAATCTACTCTACCTTGTTCGACTTGACTCGATCACTTTAAATCGTGCTGTCTGTTTTAAATAAAAAGAACTAAAAATAGGATTTGTAACTTAAAGAATATCCAGATTAATTTTATGCTATTATCAGCCAGCCCTGTCTCCCACAGCACAGTGAAGCTCATCAGAAACTGCACCTCTGGTCCTGGTAGTTGGAGAATCCCTGCTCTGTGTGTTTTGGTGTTTTCTCAGCTTTAACACCCGATAATCAGATAATTAACGAGTCCTCTCTGGAGTAAAGTGGGGGTTAGAGACACACACAGATCTAAATCTGGATACTTTAGTGAAAACACAGGGAAACACTGCCCTATATACTGATACTGACACTACAATATATCTCTAACTGTTACTGTATAAAATAATGTGTAATTTAGCCAGGGGTGGCTAAATTAAACTTTTGAACAAATTAGGTTAAATCCAGTAAAAAAAACTTACTTTGTAGAGAAGTGTCTTCAGATAATGTAGTGAATTTAGACCTGATTGCAGGGATGCCAAATGTTCAAGTATTCAATTCTAATTAAACAATTACAACATAGAAAATTAAACAAATAATGAAATAAGTAATAATTAAAGTGCTATTTAAATTCATGAAAATGAACCGAGAAATCACCCAATCAGGAGTGAAGAATCGTGAGTGATGAGTGATGACTGCTCTAAATGCATTAATAGACCTGCTTATTAGACCCATTCAGCATCATCTCTACAATAACTGCCTAAAATAATCTGAATACAATCAAACTCTGCTCACAGCAATGTTCCTAATTAGTGTTCAGATTTCTACAAAGAATTCCAGCCCCGGAAATCACAATCAGAAAAACACACTGTATAAAAACAACCAATACTCAGTGTTAAATTTAGTACAGGATCCGCTACGATACTGACTCTTAAATACAGTATTGTATCAGTGCTGATACAGTGCTGTATTAGTATTTATATTTACTCAGTACAAATACTTCTAAATACAGTATCAGTACCAGTATTAATACTTGCTCTTGAATACAGTATCAGTACTAATACTCACTGTTAAATGCAGAATAAGTATCTGTACTAATACTCTAGAAACTACAGTATTGTATTGGTGCTGATACTCATTTTAAATACAGTATCAGTATCTGTGTCTGAATTACAGTATCAGTGCTAATACTCACTATTAAATACAGTATCAGTACTAATACTCATTTTTAAATACAGTATTAGTACTAATATTCTTAAATACAGTGTTGTATCAGTGAGAAACTAAGTAAAGTATCGTATCTCTGCTGTATCTGTACAACTCTGTACAACTTGTATACAGTAGATACAGTATCTGTAGTAATATTTACTCTTAAATACAAGATTGTATTAATGCTAATACTCTCTCTTAAATACAGTATCTGTCTCTAAATTACAGTATCGGTGCTAATACTCTTAAATACAGTATGGTATCAGTACTAATACTCTCTTATAAATACAGTTTATTAAATTTTAGAACTTAAGTTTAGAAAATTACAGAATTCAGCTAAAACTAAATTTTAAATACAGTATAAGTGCCAATACTTTTAAATACAATACTGTATCAGTACTAATGCCCTCTCTTAAATACAGTACCTGTCTCTACATTACAGTATTGGTGCTGATACTCATTTTTAAATACAGTATTGTTTAAGTGCCAATACTCACTCTTAAATAGATTATCTGTCTCTAAATTACAGAATTTAGCTAAAACTAATTTTAAATACAGTAGAAGTGTCAATACTTTGAAATACAGTATGGTATCAGTGCCAATACTCACTCTTAAATACAGTATCTGTCTCTAAATTACAGTATCAGTACTAATACTCTTAAATACAGCATGGTTTCAGTGCTAATACTTTCTTATAAATATAGTATCTGTCTCTAAATTACAGCATCAGTACTAATACTCTTAAATACTGTATTGCATCAGTACTAATACTCTTAAATACTGTACTGCATCAGTGCTAATACTCTTAAGTATTGTATCTCTGCTGTATCTCTTTTATACAGTATCTGTAAAACTCTTACAGCAGGTGATGCAGAGGTTTTATTTAAGGTGGACTGAACTATTAAAGAGTAGCTGAGTTAAGAAGTGAAGTCTTAGTTTCAGGAGATGATCCAGTATGAATTTTAGAAACTGATGAAGATGATATTAAAGGAACTGAAGGAACCTGTGGATCTTCTGTGGAGGTTCAGCAGGTAAAACAGGTGAACAGGTGAGACTCACCGCGCGCCAGTAGAAGCAGAGTTAATCCCGGCAGCTGATGCTGATGATGCTGAAGGTGTGTGCAGGTATCAGGCGCGCGCTGCCTCCGCGGAGCGCCTCTCCATCCTCCTCTCAGCCGGACCGTGGCGCACGGAATCAGCGCGTGCGATCATCTGCGCGCGCTCCCGCCGCGTGCCCGTCCCCCTGCGCGCTGGAGAGGATTTTACTGCTGGTTCCACTGGTTCGCTCTTCACTTTCCCAGTGCCGCGCTGGGAGAGAGAGCGCGCGAGCCTTTACTGAGGGAGCAGCGACCTCTAGCAGCCAATCAAAACTCCAGAAAAACACTTTATTTATACCCTTTAAACTTTTATCACATTTTATCACCTTTATAAAAAATAAACTAACGGATTTAAAACTTTAGCATATTCAAGTTTATTCACCATAAACTTTAACGGTTTTAAAACTTTAACGGATTTAAAACATTAACATATTCAAGTTTATTCACCATAAACTTTAACCGTTTTTTAACTTTAACGAATTTAAAACGTTAATGGACTTAAAACATTAACATATTAAAGTTAATTAACCATAAACTTTAACGGTTTTTAAACTTTAACGGATTTAAAACTTTAACGGATTTAAAACATAAACATATTCGAGTTTATTAACCATACACTTTAACGGTTTTTTAACTTTAAAGATTTAAAACGTTAATGGATTTAAAACATTAACATATTCGAGTTTATTAACCATAAACTTTAACGTTTTTTTTTTTAACTTTAACGGTTTTAAAACTTTAATGTATTTAAAACATAAACATATTCCAGTTTATTAACCATAACCTTTAACGGATTTAAAACTTTAATGGATTTAAAACATAAACATATTCAAGTTTATTAACCAAAAACTTTAACAAATTTAAAACTATAACAGATTTAAATCTTTAACGGATTTAAAACAACAGCTAAAGCAAAGTGCTGTTCATAGATAATTATAAAACATAAAACAAACACTAAAATAATAAAAGACAAGCTAAAAATAAGACAATAAAACGTAATTAATAAAACCGAGAAATGGTTAAAAAAAAAAAAGATCAAATCTCAGTTTGGGTCAAAAGCCAAAGAACAACAATTAGTTCCTGGGTGAAAAAAAATATACTTAATTGTACTTAAAACGTATTGAGTAATGATTAAGTATGCTGTAAGTATACTTATGTACTTTTATATTTTACATTAAAATTATGCTTTCATCATTCATTTGAAAGTAAAATTTAGTCATACTTTTAAAAAAAAGCACAATATAGTGTATTAAAAAAATTGACTACTTATCAGTTTCTCTGATTTTGCTATTTATAGGTTTATGTTTGAGTAAAATGAACATTGTTGTTTTATTCTATAAACTACAGACAACATTTCTCCCAAATTCCAAATAAATATATTCTCATTTAGAGCATTTATTTACAGAAAATGAGAAATGGCTGAAATAACAAACAAGTTCATATTCATAAAGTTTTAAGAGTTCAGAAATAATCAATATTTGGTGGAATAACCCTGGTTGGTTTTTAATCACAGTTTTTTTTTCATGCTTCTTGACATCATGTTCTCCTCCACCAGTCTTACACACTGCTTTTGGATAACTTTATTCTGCTTTACTCCTGATGCAAAAATTCAAGCAGTTCAGTTTGGTTTGCTGGTTTGTGATCATCCATCTTCCTCTTGATTGTTTTTTTTTATTTGGTAAAATCAAAGAAACTCATAATTTTTAAGTGCTCTCTTATTCTTTTTCCAGAGCTCTATAAACTTAAATCACATGTGATTTTTATGTTTTAATATCTGTAGCCATAACGGTAATTAAATTGTAAATAAAACAATAATTAATAGAATAATTTACATTGAGATCATTGTAAAACTGAAGTTTATCAACAGAACCCAGCATTAGTCCAAGCTTCAGGAAGACAATCAAAATCAGAGTGTACTAATATGTACTAATATATTTTATTACATAAAAAACATATTTCAAATATATTTAAAGCACAGTACATGTTCACGGTCTGAACCCTTTAAAAACACCAGTAATTCTAACTTTAAAATCAGAACTTCAGCTTTTATCACTCTCACCTGTATCTGCTGTATCTGTAGATTACAGTCCATTACCACAGAGCATCAATTCAACATCTTTATACTCATATTTTACACAAAAACTATATAAAAAAAAAGGCTGACTTTCAATTTCATTAGAAAATAATTGAATGGGGAGATGCTGAACTCAGTATATTTATTTAATATTTCTGCAACACTCGAATTCTTCGATCTAACATTTCTGTAAATGAAACTGTAGAATCTGTAGAACTTCTTTAAATTAATTTAAATATTAATTTGGATAAAACCTATTATAAAATCCGGTTTAGAAACAATAACTTTTGTTTAAAATTAAATATTCACTAAGGATTCAGTGCATTTCATACATCTACATTTTATATATTTCAATGCAAACAAATGGAAAAAGGAGAGGCTGCTACTGTTTAGGGAACAAAACAGAAATTATTTCAATAAAATGGTGAACATTTTTACAAAATATCATGGGTGAAATTGTCAAACAACTTTAATGTTTTACCAAAAAAACACTTAAAAAAACAATTTTAACAATTTAGGTTATAATCCAAAGAAAATAAGTAATTACTTATAATTTTAATAAAATAAAATAAAATCCATTAGAAATCCATAATTTTTTATTTTTATTTTTAGAAATAGTCATTATTTTAATAAATAAAAAATAAAAAAAAGTCTATAAAGGAATTATCTACTTTTGTCAACAAAAAAAAATCGAAATGTTCACTTTTTGGATAAATTAAGTAAAAACATTAAATGTATTCTTTCAAAAATATTTTTTGAGACAATACACAAATTCAATTTTAGAAAAAAAAAACATTTAAAAAACGGTACATGAGAATTTCTAGGAAGTTCGTTATTTCTAGAAAGTTTTTTAATTCTAGAATGTTCAGTATTTCTAGGAAGTTCGTTACCTCTAGAAAGTACGTTATACGTTATTTCTAGAAAGTTCATTATTTCTATGAAGTTCATGTCTAGAAAGTTTATTTCTAGAAAGTTTATGTCTAGAAAATGTGTTATTCTTAGAAGGTTTTGATGTCTAGAAAGTTCATTATGTTTATATTTGTTTATTTCTAGAAAGTTTGTCTAGAAAGTGTGTTATTTCTTGAATGTTCGTCATGTCTAGAAATTTCGTTATTTCTAAAAAGTTTGTCATTTCTAGGAAGTTCATTATTTCTAGAAAGCTCGTTATTTCTAGGAAGTTCACTATATGTTTACTATTTTTGGCATAGTAAGTCAAATTATCCAAAGAATAAATCATTATTCCAACTTATTCTGACAAGATAAGATTTTTTGAGTAAAACTGTGGATATAAAATAAAAGATATAATAGAGATAATAAAAGAATATAAAAACATCACAAGCTCTGTTGGCGGATATTTTATTTTGTAAAATTTGATGTTTACACTGGAAATGAAATGTGATTTGGATAAAATTGAGTTTATGTTTTTTTTTTTAGGAAAACAGCGAACGGTCAGAATCGAGATGAGCAGAAATGATGTTGTTTTATCTCTAAATCGTACGATAAATCAGTATCGTAATAATCGTTACAGGCCTCAGCAGACTTGCAGTCCTTAATTACACAGGGCATTTAAACACAACTGAGCCTAAATACACACACACTACACACCACACACACTACACACACACTCTACACACACACACTTCAACCATCTACACACTTCTCACACTGTCAAAACATTATGACCACACTCAGAACAACTCTGAACAGATTTAGACTGAATTTCAGCACAGGATTCTACAATTACTGATCTTTACAGTAAAAATAAAAATACAGTTAAAAGTAATGACACTCGAATGCAGTATTTGGTCCTACAAGTAGAAGTGTGGTAAATCATTATTTAAATCAGCGTGTTGTTTTTGTTACTGTTCTCCAGCAGGTGGCGCCACACACATGAAAAAAAACCCATATATAAAATATCAGTAATCCAGTAAAACACATTTACACACACTCATAATCTGATAATCTGATAATCTGATAATCTGATAATCTGACAGGTATTCATCAATTACCCGTTAGATACTGAATAACTGAATAATGATACAAAAGGAATGAATAAAATGATTTAAAAAGAAAATAATCAATCAAAAGTAACAACTGTGAACATTGAGCCATTCTATCCATATATACACACATATAAAATATCACAATTAAACAAGAAATTACACTGTATTTTTTAATAAAGATCTGCATAATTAAATAGTTAGGGTGTGGGGAAAAAATGATATAGATTGTTTTTCTATAAAATATTTTTTTTATATTTTTATATATTTAGTTTTTTGCCAAATTTTATTTAGATTTTTATTTATTCAATTATTTTATTTAATTATTTATGTTTCTTATACTTTTTTTTCCTTTAGGATTTAATAAATGCAATTATTAATTACAATCATAAAAAAATAATTACTGAAATAATTTGTACTGATCAATAAAACAGAATTTAAGATGCACGGTCACTTGTAGAAAATGCTTTTGTTTAGTACCTTAATTTAATTTCACAATTTCTCTAAAAAAAAGCACAAGGGCTAAAATTTATGGCTTGATTGTGCACCATTTAAAAATGAGTGAAACACACCCAATAACCACTTAAACTGAATTTCAGCACAAGATTCCACAATTACTGATCTAAAATCAATTGTTTTTACAGTAAAAAAACAAAACAAAAATACAGCTATAATTAACAAATGAAGTATTTGGTACCACATTTACATTTACAGCTTTGATGATTTGAAGTAATCAGATTATAAATGCATGAAAATGATTTGATCGGATTACTGAAAACGGAGTTTTGCAGAAATCAGGATTTTTGCGTTTGTTAGGTTTTATTTTTTTTTTGATCAAAATGTGTGAACATGCAATTCATAATTCAAACAGTGCAAAACATCTGATTTTATCAGTGATCTGATAAAAACATTTATATGCATTTTATAATCTGATTACTGCATTAGAATATCAAGAGTTTGTCAAAAATCCGATCAAATAATTTTATGCATTTTTATTTTTTTTATTTTATGCATTCCATTTAAAAATGAGTGTAACACGCCCTTTAACCACTCAGTTATGCAGAGATTTAAAAGAAAAACATGTAAAAAACTTTATGTACAAAACATAAAATGTGCTTTTAAACAAATGCTTAAAATCTTAAAATTGAGATACCCTCAGACTGATATATCATAAAGCTTTTAGGCTAAAATGAGAAATACACTGCATTTTTTCATCACACCAAGCACTAAAATACAAGCAGCTGTATATTAAAATTAATATGCAGATAGTGTGAGATGATTAAAGTGATGATTAAAGGTTATTAAAGCTCACCTTCCGTCGTTTTATCTTTCATTTTAAAATGTCTAGTTGTGGTCTCTAGTATGAATGAATGACATGTGAGCCGTTTTTGTAAAAAAAAAAGTGCTCAGGTGTCTCTGTATAGCTCTTTTTTAATGGACTGTTTTAGGGGTGTGTCCAAAATGACCGGATTCCAGCTTTGCTCATGAATATTCATACATGCAAACAGCATGCAAATATCTCTCCTCTGATTGGCTAGGAGCACTGCGACGCCCCTCCGCCGCTCTGCCGCTCACTGCCTCCCACCTCCTAACTGATGAGCGGTGATGTTGCGTCGCTTCAGCTCCGCCTCTGGGAGTTTCTCGAGCCAAGGTGGGCTGGTCTGTGAGTTTCTGCCTACGTAGGCAAAAAGATAATTCAAAATTCACCCGTTTTTCGGAGGGGGGGAGGGGGGATTTCTTTGCTTAGCTCCTGCAGACAATGGGGGCTGCAAAACAGTTTAATGTGCAGGTGTACACATTCAACTCGGAGAGACCTACTGTATTCCACAAAAAACAAGAAAAATCGGATTTTCGCGGAAGGTGAGCTTTAAAAGTACGTGACACTTCAATTTTATCCAGTGACTGTAAAAAACATGGAAACAGTCTTTTAAAAGTGAAACCACCACAGGTCTAGCGCCTCTGCTGGCTGGTTGCGATATAGTGTGTAGCTCCGCCCACCCGTGTGTTTTAATGAAAAAAACAAACAAGAAAACAACCCCGCCCACTTTCCTTCTAATTCCTCTTTTCATCTCCAGTGTCTAATTTTAAAGTTAGTTTTTATATTGCTAAAAAGTGAAACCACCACAGGTCTAGCACCTCTGCTGGCTCGTTGCGGTATGATGTGTAGCTCCGCCCACCCCTGTGTGTTTTAATAAAGAAAAAATATAAAACAGCCCCGCCCACTTTCTTTCTTATTCCTCTTTCCGTCTCCAGTGTCTAATTTTAAAAGTTAGTTTTAATTTAGTTTGTTGTAAATCATGAAACATTTGTATTTTCACCCCAACAGGAATTAGTTTATCATCTTATTCTGCTATATTATAATATATTATAATAGATTATATTATAATAGGTGGGGCTACGCTTTTAATTGAATTAATTGAAAAATGAACAGTTAGATCTAGTTAATCATCAATAATACTAGTATTATATATTAGCGATGTAGTTCGATTCTGCTGTTGGTCACATTAACGGTTACTTCGTAAACTTTTTACGAAGTTTTGTTACACAAAGTAGCTTTTTACGCATATTTTATTTTTCAGTAAATCTGATTGGTTTTTAGAATAGTAGCTTTGGATTATCTCAGCGGTTAAAAAAAAAAAAAAAACGGATTTAAACTCCAGCACAATAATATATATGATAGAATCATAAATTATTTGGTAATAAAATACTGTGCATGAACTAGGGGTGGTCGATATGTCCCTAAAATATTATTAAAATATTTCATATTATTTTCACAATAACGATACTTTTGGCGATATGACAAAATCGATTTTAAAAACAAACAATATATATATATATTTATATATTTCAAGAATGCACTACTGCAACATAATGCAAATTACATTTTATTGCTGTATACGATATAATATCCGAGATATTAAAAAAATACAAGAATTTGATCAGATTTGTAACAGATAAAGTCAATGATCCAGAATGTCATGATACTTAAAATGCACTTCATATATCCAGGATTAAAGTAGAATAAATGATACTGTACAGATATAATCTGTCTCTAGTAGATATATAATGAGGAATAATGAGAACAGTGTGAAATAATTAGGGGTGGGCGATATTTCAGGGTACGATATCATTTACGATATTAAAAAATGTTGGCGATATTATTATTGTTGGGGACCATTACTGTAAACTGCTCAAGGTAGGCAGCCTGAGACTGTAACACTTGGTTTGGGAAAAAAGGGGCGGTTCTACCAAATCTGGCTCCGCCTCTTTTTTCTACTGTGTTGATTGGCTCTGGTTGCAAATTGAACAGTAATTTCTATAGAAAAAAAAAAAAGTCTCCATGTTTTCTACAGTCACTGATATAAAACCTAATTTCTCAAATAAAGCTGATTTACGCAGATATAACCGGATATTGCTCGTATTGCTGATTTATCATGTGATAAATTATATCTTCCAGTAATAGTGAAGTGCTGGTGGTTTGTTAGGCACATATTAGTGGTTCAATTATTGCTTTTAGCAATGGAACTATAGGTCCAAGATAATCGATACAATTCTAAAAACCTGTTCAAACATAGTAGATCATCATCAAATCTACACTATATGGCCAAAAATATATTCGCTTTATTCACATGTTCCTGAATCTCTACTTTGTTCACAGGTGCTTTTACAAACATTAGTGAAAATATTTCAGGTGTCTCGGGTCATCGTCATGCTGGAAGATCCAGCCACAAACCATCTTCAATATTCTTACTCTTACTGAGAGGGAAGGAGGATGTTGGTGGTAATATGATATGCTCATATTGCTGATTTTTCATGTGATAAATTACAAAAGTTTCCAGTAATTGAGAAGTTGAAGCTGGTGGTTTGTTAGGCACATATTAGTGGTTCAATTATTGCTTTTAGCAATGGTTCAATAGGTCCAGGACAATCGATTCAATTCGATTCAACCTGATCAGACATAGTAGATCATCATCAAATCTACACTGTATTGCCAAAAATATATTCACTTTATTCATGTGTTCCTGCAGGTGCTTATACAAACATTAGTAAAGATACCTCGGGTGTGTCTCGGGTCATTGTCATGCTGGAAGATCCAGCGACGACCCATCTTCAATATTCTTACTCTTACTTCTTACTATTTCTAGAAAGTTCGTTACGTCTAGAAAGTTAGGTACTTCTAGAAAATCTGTTACTTCTAGAAAGTTTGTTACTTCTAGAAAGTTCGTTATTTCTAAGAAGAAGGACAATTGATTCTATTCGAAAAACCTGATCAGACATAGATCATCATCAAATCTACACTATATTGCCAAAAATATTCACTCAGGTGTTCCTGTAGGTGCTTCTACAAATACTAGTTAAAATATCTCAGGTGTGTCCCGGGTCATTGTCATGCTGGAAGATTCAGCTACAAGCCATCTTCAATATTCTCACTCTTACTGAGGGGGAAGGAGGATGTTGGCGGTAATATGATATTGCTCATATTGCAGATTTTGATTTTTACGCTTACATTTTACTATTTCATTTTACTATTTCTAGAAAGTTCGTTATTTCTAGAAAGTTGGTGAGTTCAGTGGTGAATTCAGTGGTCTCTATAGTGATGAATCACGCCTCTCCAACTAACAATACGATGGAAAAGTCATTTTAAAAGTCAAATTTAATGTTTTTAGGACCTAAAAAAATATATTATTTAAGATCCAAAAAGTTGTCATAATTTCTTTGGTAGAAAATAATTGATTGTATTGGAAGTTAAAAATGGAAAATTATGCAGCCTAAAATTATTATTTATTATAGTCTTAGTCAAAACTTATTATGACCTCCCAGTTAGCCGACTCATCTGTGAAGTTAATATGTTAGCATGTTTGCTAGCTAATCCGCCACTAAATGTTAGCTAGCTCTCTGCTAACCTTAGCTACCTTTCAGCTAATGTTAGATACCTCTTCACCAACCTTAGTTATTTAAGACTTTTCTAAGCCTTTTTAAGACCTTTTAAGCCTTTTTAAGACATTCTAAGGACCCACAGGAACCCTGTAATGAGTGTAAAGTTTGGCTGAGGGGGGATCATTAGTTTGTTTTTGGGTTGTTTTGCAGGAGTTGGGTTCGACCCGTGAAAGCAAGAGTGCAAGGAACTCTCAATGCTTCAGAAAACCAAGAGATTTTAGACAATTTCATGGATTTTTAAATAACTGTCACCAGTTTGTGGACCACTTTTCGTTTTCATCAGTGCAAAAAGCAAGATCTAAAAAAGACATGGATGATCTTTGAGTTTGAGAGATTGGAGTAGAGGAAGAACTTGAACTGTCCTGACCTCTGATAGAAAACCATTGGGATGAATCTGATTGGGGACTGATGCAGGTCTTCTCGTCCAATAAAAAAGTAAAAAATGACAATAAACACACTCCTAAACCTTGTGGAAAACATTCCCAGAGAAGTAAAAGATAAACTGATATCATATTAAACCCAATGGATTAAGAACTGGATTGAACTCAAGCTCATACTTCTGGCAATACAGTGTAACATTTACATCCATCATCACAATCCTATAAATCATAAATTTGATACCTTAAAAACCAACACTAAAAAATAAAAATACCCCCCAAAAATATTTTTTTGTTTGGTTTTCTTTTCTTAAAAAACTTAAAGGCACTTGAATAAAATAAAATATATTCAGTGAAATGATTCGGTTTCCCAGTTCGCAACCCCTTCAACACCTCATTCACACATATATAAAAACTATATAAAAACCACATTCATTAAAACTCTCGCTCTCGCTCAGATAAAATTAGCTGGGGTCTGATTTTTTGCGTCGTCTCTGCTTCAGGTTAAAAATCTCTACATTTACAAAAAAAGAAACAAAACAAAACAAAAAAAAAACGATAAGGATAAAGATGATTAAGACCACTGGGAGGTTCAGTGCTCTCATTGGTCAGTCTGGGGAGCGAACTGGAAGTGGATTGGCTGGATTAAAACGTCACCAGATATAAAAACGACTCATTCGTTTCCGTTAGCATTTAGCTTCTCAGCTTCCGCAACAGGAACTGGCGTGTTGTCAGCAGCTGGACTTCGCTTCAAACACGGAATTCCTTGATTCATTACGAACAAACCAAGATCTATGAAGAAAACGACCGTCGCCACGAATCCGAACACCTGCAAAACAAACAAAAACAACAACAACAAAATTTAGTTTTATTAGATTTATAAAAGCCCAAAAAACGCATTTTTCTTGCATGACGCAGAAAAAAAATCATACATAGCTTCATTACATCAAAGCTAGACTGCTGTAAGGCGCTACTTACTAAAACTAGACTAAAATTAGACTAAAATCAGGTCCAGTCTGGCTTCTACTCATATTTGCTTCTAAATATATGCAAAATACAGTAATGAAAAAAGTGTTTGCTACCTTCATGATTTCTTATTTTTCCATGTTTGTCACTTTTACATGTTTCAGATAATCAAACAAATTTTAAATATTAGTCAAAAACAACACAATAAAAACACCAAATGCAGTTTTTAAATTACCATATTTTTCGCACTATAAGCAGGGAGGGTTCATACACTTTTTAACCTTAAAATTTCCATAATTTTTTCATGACTTTTTCACACCTTTAAGACACTTTTTTTTTTTGCTGTTGCTAAGCGTTCGTGTGGTACAGATGTTGGTTGCTACGTTGTTGCTACGTCTTTCTAAATATGTTGCTTTAGGGTAGTTGTTGGTTGCTAAGGTGTTGCTAAACGTTGTACGTAGTTTGTTTCGTGTTTGCAGAGATGTTAATACAGGGTAATTGTTGGTTGCTAAGGTGTTGCTACATGGTTGCTATGGGAAGGGGGTGGTTGCTAAGGTGTTACTATGGTGTAACAGAAGACTTTTTCATGCCTTCAAGGCAAATTTTCACAGCCATACAATTTTTAAAACATCGGTGCAGCACTAAGGCTGGAGCATTAGCATTAGCATTAGCAGCTAACCGATCTGTTGGTCATGTGGAAACTTCATTTCATGTCCCGGGATGGTCCTGATGAGTGCCAGTTTCATCATAATGTTTTTTTTGTTATGGTGTTTACAAGTTTTTGACATTTTTCAGATTTCTTAAAGTAACTACTTAGTTGAGTAATTCTTGCTATGGAACACCAAAAGAATTGCTAACGCTGTTGCTAAGTGGTTGCTTATGTGCTATCAAGTGGTTGCTATGAAAACCTAACTTGTTAATTTAATTTCACTGCTGCTTTAGGTGGTTGGTAAGCTGGTGTGAGGCTGTGGCTATGCTGTTGCTAAGTGGTCGTGTGGTACAGATGTTGGTTGCTACGTTGTTGCTACGTGTTTGTTAAGATGTTGCTATAGTGTTACTATGGTATAACAGAAGACAGCTGGTTGAAGTTGTTGGTAGGTGGTTGCTTAAGTGCTATTAGGCAGTTGCTATGGAAACCTAATTTGAAAACCTAACATTGCTACTTTAGGTGGTTGAAAAGCCTGTTGTGAGGCCATGGCTATGCTGTTGCTAAGTGTTAGTGTGGTACAGATGTTGGTTGCTAAGGTGTTGCTAAATGTTTGCTAAGCTGTACGCTGTTTGCTTAGCGTTTGCAGAGATGTCGATATAGGGTAATTGTTTGTTGCTACATGGTTGCTGTGGGAAGGGGGTGGTTGCTAAGGTGTTACTTTGGTGTAACAGAAGATTTTTCATGCCTTATAGGCCTTTTTTTTTTTTTAATTGCTGGATTTTTCCAGGTTATTCATGACCGTACGAACCCTAATTTAGTGAACGTCTGTTTTCTAGTATATTTTCATACATAAGGAGCACCGGATTATAAGGAGCTCTGATGACTTATGGGTAAATTAAAGGATTTTAAGAACATCTTATAGTGCGAAAATTATGGTATGCATCATAGAGGCAAGTCTAGTAGTCAGCAATCTCTCACCAGGAGGTGCACTACCCAAACCTGACCTCTACCTCAGCCTTTCACATAAGTGCTGCCCTCCTGTGACAAACCCTAATCTAAAAATCAGATCACACACACACACACAAATATATAAATATAATATATAAATATATAAAAATGAAGATGCTACTATACCACAGCGGCTTTTTCCGTGGTCATATCTCCGTTATCTGCTGCAAACACAATCGAGGCAATGGCGAAGAAAACGGCGATGACGAGCGTGTATACAAAATCCTGCAGAACAGAGAGACCTCACTTCAGTTTCTGAATCAGTTTCTCTGATTTTGCTATTTATAGGTTTATGTTTGAGTAAAATGAACATTGTTGTTTTATTCTATAAACTACAGACAACATTTCTCCCAAATTACAAATAAAAGTATAAATAAATGTAATTTCGAGCATTTATTATTTGCATAAAATGAGAAATGGCTGAAATAAATAAAAAGATGCAGAGCTTTCAGACCTCAAATAATGCAAAGAAAACAAGTTCATATTCATAAAGTTTTATAATTTTTCAGAAATCAATATTTGGTGGAATAACCCTGGTTGGTTTTTAAGCACAGTTTTTCTTCATGCCTCTTGGCATCATGTTCTCCTCCACCAGTCTTACACACTGCTTTTGGATAACTTTATGCTGCTTTACTCCTGGTGCAAAAATTCAAGCAGTTCAGTTTGGTGGTTTGATGGCTTGTGATCATCCATCTTCCTCTTGATTATATTCCAGATAATTTTAAATTAGTAAAATCAAAGAAACTCATCATTTTTAATCGGACTCTTCATTTTTTAAAGAGCTGTATACACTAAAATCACTCGTATGTGATGTTAATGTATTAATATCTGTAGCAAAAATGGTTCAAATTAAATTTTAAATAAAACAATAATTAATAATACATTATTTGACATCAAGAACAGTCAAGTAAAATTCAAAAAATTTAAAAAGTTTATCAACAGAACCAAGCATAAGTGATCTAAACGTGTACTATATTAGTTTATTACATAGAAAAAACATGTTTCAAATATATTTAAAAACACCAGTAATCCTAACTTTAAAACCAGAACTTCAGCTTTTATCACTCTCACCTGTATCTGCTGTATCTGTAGATTACAGTCCATTACCACAGAGCATCAATTCAACACCTTTATACACATTTTACACAAAAACTAGTAAACTTAAAATGTCATTAGAATAGAAGTAAATGGGGACATGCTGAACTAATTTTTCAGTATGTTTATTTAATATTTGTAATATTTTTTTCAAGCGCTGTATATTAATAACTCTCTTACTGTAGGTACTGTGATTTTACACACTGAGGAGGCGGAGCTACAAGCTGTAAGGAGTGTATTACCAGTAGAGGCCAGCAGGTGATGCCGACTCTCAGGTACAGCGGAGTGACGAGGAGGATGAGGAGGAGGAGGGTGAAGAGGAAGGCTGTGCAGCTGACGAACTCGAAAAAATACAGCGGAGCACAGGAAGTGCAGTTACTGACCACTTCCTCCAGAACGAAGGCCACGAACGACAGGAGCTGAGGAACAAAAACACATTCATTGTTTCTTCATTAATTATTGGTTGGGTGATCCCACCTCAGTTTCACCAGAACCTGAAACAAAAAACACCATTCTTGAAAATGAACAGTGTTTAAATCTGGTGTTTTTGCTGTGTACCCCTGACGCTTCACTTCATTTTTTCGATCAGAATTTTCCTGGGGTGGTCCTGATTAGTGCCAGTTCCACCATGTTTTGATGGTCGTTGCAGTGACTGCACTTAAGGACACTTTCAAAGTTTTTGAAATTCTCCTTTTCAGATTGACTGACCCTACTGAGTAGTTCTCGCTTCTCATAACCTGGATTCGAACATTACTCAAATATTCACTATTCACTGTATACCTGTAACTCTACCTCTTCACTACTTTACTTTAACTGATGCTCCCAAACACTTTATTCAGTTTAGAACAGTTTTAAAATGATAGATAGAAGATGGATGATACATTTCAGCTAAATTATAGAATTCAGGTACAAAAAAATGTAAGTAAAAACAAATCATGTAGCAAAAAAATAATTTAGATATTAAAAATTCAGGTTGAAAAAAAATTAGAAATTTGCTTGCTTGCTGTGTACCCCTGACGCTTCACTTCATTTTTTCCATCAGAATTTTTTTGACCCGAATTATTTTTGGCTACATGATTTTTCTCCACAGGGACTCTATGGGAATATATAGTTACCATGTATATATATTTTTTATTAATTAATAAAACTACAAAAGTATCACAATATTTTATGGTATTTTCGTGATAATAATGTCTTTACAATATTAACCAACCTTTATTTTGAATGGGAAAAAAACTATTGAGGGTGACCCACATTTACAATGTTGTCGAGCATTTATAACATCAAAGGGATTAAAAACATTTAATAATAATTTAGAAATAATAAGAAATAATAAAAAGTAATAAAAATAATAAAAGAAGTACTCATTTAAATCAACATTTAATATATATAAATAAAATATATATGTAAAACAGAAAATTCTAAAATACCATGAAAAACAGAATTTACACGTAAAAAGCAAAAAATGTATAAAATATAAAATAAGTAAAAAAAATATTAAAAAATATTAAAAGTAAAGTAAAATGTTAAAAATTATAAGAAGTGATTAAATGAATAATAGAAGTAAGGACAAGAAAGAAAAAATATAAGACATTAGAATAAAAAAATTAAATAAATCAATATGAAAAAACATTGAATTAAAAATATATATACACTTCAAGAATACACTAATGCAACAAAATGAAGATACGATATGAAATGGCACATCCCTAACTGATATATAAAAAAATATATTAAAAAATGATCAGATTTGTAATAGAAATCACTGATCTAGAATATCATGATACTAATATTATTAATGATGCAGTTCAAATATCTCCATATATGCAGAATTAAAGTAAAATAAATGATACTGAACAGATATAATCTGTCTCTAGTAGATATATAATGGGAAATAATGAGAACAGTGTGAATTTTTCTTTTGATAAAAACAGTAAAAAGTAGAACCCTGATGTGATGATTAGGGGTGGGTGATATTGCACAATATTTCAGGGTATAATATCTATTGTTCACCATATTAAAAAAAATGTTGCTGATATTATTGCGTGTGATTCGATACGGCACATTAAAATGAATACTAGGAATAATCTGTATTATTTCTATTATATGATCATCATAAAGCCACTAGAGGTCAGTATAGATCTGAAGATAGAGCAGCAGATTTTAACAGTCAGATAAAGAAGCAGCTCAGACTGAACCCAACATCCAACTCCAGTACACTACTTTACCAAACACAAACTTTATTATAATCGAATGTAAAATCATTTATTTACTGCATCAGAACACAGATTTCCTTTATGATGCCAATACTAATCAAATCATCTTTCAATAAATAAAATAAATAAATATACATATCTATAGCAATTGATACCTATTCAGCACCAATTTGTATGCAACGTGGAATTATATCGTAACTGAAAAGTGATAAACAAACCAAAATACTGGTTTCTGAGGCTGTTAACTCTGACGATCTTATCCTGTACAACAGAGGAAACTCTCGCTCTTCCATCCTTTCCTGGGGTGGTCCTGATTAGTGCCAGTTCCATCATGTTTTTTCAAAGTTTTTGAAATTCTCCTTTTCAGATTGACTGACCCTACTGAGTAGTTCTTGCTTCTCATAACCTGGATTCGAACATTACTGAAATATTCTCTATTCACTGTATACCTGTAACTCTACCTCTTCACTACTTTACTTTAACTGATGCTCTCAAACACTTTATTAAGAGACAAGAAATTCAAGTAATTAACTCTTGATGAGTTCAGCACAGCTGTTAACTGAAAGCCTGAATTCCAGGAGACTCTACCTCATAAAACTGACTGAGAAAATCCAGCAGAGATGTGCAAAAACTGTTTTAAATATCTAAAATATAAAACATATTCTGGTTTGTTTAACAGTTTTTTAATTAACTAAATAATTGCATATGGTTTTCTTAATAGTTTGGATGAGTTTAGTATTAAT
The DNA here is from genome assembly GCF_023375975.1 of Astyanax mexicanus. Classification (NCBI taxonomy): domain Eukaryota; kingdom Metazoa; phylum Chordata; class Actinopteri; order Characiformes; family Acestrorhamphidae; genus Astyanax; species Astyanax mexicanus. The sequence continues at coordinate 126,343,267 of NC_064408.1, forward strand.
ATAGAACATTTTAAAATAATGAAAAAAAAAATTACCATCTATACTCCAATGTTCTTTTTCTGACTATATATATATATATAAAACACAATATTAAACAATGCAAGACCCATTAAACAATGACATCACCAGACCCGCCCCCAATCACGTGCTGTCTTGCGTCCGGACCCATCAAGAATCAAGAATCAGCACCAAGCTCAACTCAAAACTCGAGGAAAACAGCAAAACAACAATAATCGGCCCTTTATTCAGCATTTAAATGTCTTTTTAAAAGGAAAAATAAGAGCGTTTGTTTTTCTGGGATTAAAAGTGTGAATTCAGCTGTAACTGGAAATATCTGCGCTGCTAAACTGTGCTGGACTGAGGAGCACAGCTTTCCACACGTGCTCACATTTACAAGCACGTGCCCAACCATGTGGATGATGGAGGCCATACATGCGGTTACCTTGCACTTCTCAGGCAGCAGCAGCCTGTCACTCACACAGACACACAGACAGCGCTGTGTATCTACTTCTTGTGTCAAGAATCGAAAGTGACATCACACGTCCTGCGATGTGACTATGCTTAAACGATACATCGTGCAGCCCTGTCCAAAACCATATCGTCGCTGTCCAATGAAAAATAAGTATTTCGATTTTTGTCAATTTTACAAAGTTTACTACAATACTAGGGGTGGGCAATATTATATGGTATACAATATATCGTGACACAGAAATATCATGATATTAAAAATCCATATCGTGATAATAGGGCTGTTCTGTCTTAAAAGTAGTCTATTATTTACTGTGAAGCTTTAGGTGTATTTATTGTATAATTGTTTTAGTTTGCAGTTTATATGCATGCACTAAATATTCTGCAATATATTTTGCTGCATTATATTATTTTATGCTATATTATTTATTTTGCCACATTATGATTATGCTGTTATACTATTATACTATATTCCTGAAATTAATTAATTATTTATCTGTTTTCCTATATCACCAAGTATATATAAGTAAAATACCCTGAAATATCGGGATATTATTTTAGAGCCATATCGCCCACCCCTAATACATACTTTAAACAGACAAACTGTCCCTTACACTGCACCACAATTTCTTGATGAAAGGACCAATAGAAATACTTAAAAATGACCTGAAATAAACTCTTTTTACATCGTCTCTCTCTCCTGTAAAGTTCCTTTTTTTTTTAGATGCATGTTTTTCATTGGACAGTGATGATATATGATATATATATATACACCCACTCATAGCTATCTATACCATCCCTACCCTACTTATCATCATCACTTCCCATCTGAACTGAAAACTGGAATAACTAGTACTACTGCACATTTACGATAAAACTACTTTCACTGTTTTTAGAGACATTAGATCAAATAACTATTAGAAAGAGAGAGAGCGAGAAAGAGAGAGAGAGACAGATACAGAGAGAGGCCGTTAAAAAAAAAAAAAATCTTTGTTGTAAGAAACGTTCAGGAAACCGAGCCCAGATCAGCTGAGAGCAGAGTTTCATACTGAAACTACATCAGTACTGAATGTGGTTTCTGATTCTACTCTTACCCAGAAATTACTATGAGAAATTACCTTAAGGAACAACCAATGTGGGAGTTTTTGGCAGATGCAAATAACCAATATTATACCTTCTATTATATTAAATCTGCTGATGCTCATTGCTATCTTACACCCTGTTAACAGTCTATTATCACTCCTATTTTCCTCCTGCCTGGTTTAAACAGCAGCAGAGCTTCTGAATATATCTACACTGATGGGCGTGGTGTTCTGGAAATGAGGTGTGTTCAGGTACATTTCTGGAGTTTTGCTTGTTTATCTTGGAGCTCCACCGACTGAATACAACCTAGACAGACGCCAACAGTCAGACGTTCATCACTATCTTGGCGCTGCAGTGCACAAACCCAACTTTTACATCAACAGTAAACAGAATAGTAAATAAGTAAAGCGTCAACCGGCAGCTCAGTTTCCTCTGCTGAGAAGAGTTTGTTGAACACGTCCAGGTAGCTGCACCGTTAAAATAGCAATCCACCAAAGTCAGAGCTCACCTGATTCTACTCTTAAAGTTCTGTTAAACTCAGTAACTCAGAATATCACAATATTCTCATTTAAAAGCATCAAAACTTCACTCTGTTATAAATATTATAATACAGTAAAAAAAAGTCTAGTCTAAATCACACTACACTATTATTATAAATATGCAAAGTAAAGATGCATATATTTATATGAAAATCATTTAGCATTTGTTTATTTCATGCTAAACATTGCTTAAACTAATAATTAAAAACGTTTTATTTAATTCTTAATGGTATTGGCAAAGTATCAGATCAGGACAATGGGGAAAATGAATTGACTCAGACTCCAGTACAGATTATATAAGCTGTGTACGTCAGTAACAGGAGTTGATCAGGTAATGGAGGCAGGTGTTGTAACTCAGGCTGTAACAGTTCAGGTTATAATAGTGAATCTGCTGGTGAGCTGGAGAGTGACGTTAGCCGCTAAGTGTTAGCGGTGTTAATGTAATGGGAGGAAAAAGGCAGGATAACCCCACTTCCTGAGGAACCTGTGGCTAACGCTAACCGGACGGCTACGTCACCACCAGGCCTTATCACCACCTCCCAGCACACACTCCCCGACCTGACCCACAGAAACTCCGTCACAACTACAACCGTGGTGACTAAACCAGAGTTAACCTGAATTAACCTGAATTAACCTGAATAGAAACATCAACTCCGTCACAACTACAACCGTACTGAATTAACCAGAGTTAACCTGAACAACAGAAACATCAAATCCATCACAACTGAAACCGTACTGACTAAACCTGAATTAACCAGAATTAACCAGAGTTAACCTGAATTAACCAGAATTAACCAGAATTAACCAGAATTAACCTGAATTAACCAGAATTAACCTGAACTGACCTGACCCACAGAAACTCCGTCACAACACCAACCGTACAGACTAAACCAGAATTAACCAGAATTAACCAGAATTAACCAGAGTTAACCAGAGTTAACCTGAATTAACCGGAATTAACCTGAACTAACTAGACCAACAGAAACATCAATTCCGTCACAACTACAGCCGTACTGACTAAACCAGAATTAACCTGAGTTAACCGGAGAAACATCAACTCCGTCACAACAGCCCTCCTGACTAAACCAGAGTAAACCTGAATTAACCAGAACAGAAACATCAACTCCGTCACAACTACAACCGTACTGACTTAACCAGATCTCATTCAGCCTCAATTAACCTGAATTAACCAGAATTAGCTTGATTTAAACAAATGTATCCAGAATTAACCAGAACAAACCTGAATTAATCTGAATTAATCAGAAGGAGCAGGTGTAAACACGAGGTAACCGCATGGCCTCCACATGGCGGAGGGATGTGCTTGTAAATGAGTGAAATGTGTGAAATACACCCGTGATGAACCGTCACATGTCTGCAGCTTCAACACTACTGTAGATAAAGGCGACGCACCAAATATTTACTTGAAATTGTGACTGATTGATTTGGGTTCTTTGATCTGAATCGTGGTTTGCAGCACGTTTTACATTTGATATTTTGGGATGGACCAAAAAAGTAAAAAAAAAAAAAAAAAGGTTCAATAAAACAGCAGTTCATATGTTTCTGTTAACAGTGGATTTCTTCTTGAAACTCTTCCATAAAGGCCAAATATGAGGAGCACAGGACTTATGATAGTTGTTCTGTGGACAGATTCTCCTGATTCATCTGAGTTGTGGATTTCTGCAGCTCCTCCAGAGTGATCATGGACCTCTTGGCTGCGTCTCTGATCTAGGGCTGGACCTGAATATTCGGGTATTCGGATATTCGTTCGTTGAGTAGGTATTCGGTTTTTAATTTTGGTATTCGGATATTCGTTTTTTTTCTCCTTTCCAGAGTTCCACCTCACTCTAACCACTTCTGTTCTCGCGGGTCCCGTCAGAATATCTTGCGCGCGGGACAGAACTGAACTGTTATTGGCTGGAGCGGGAGTTTAATCCAGACGATGCGGGAGCAAATTAATAAATAGTTAAGAAAACTGTAATAATTGTTAAAAAAAAACCTAAAGAAAACTCTCAACGCGCAGGATGGACCGACACACACACGCACACACCGATGGTGTTTGGACTGGGGTAAGGAACGGGACCGCACTTTTCAGCGCTGCTGTTTTAATAAATATATAAGTAAATTTGAAGCATTAAATGTAGTTTATTTAATTTATATTAGGAACGTGGGGCGGGAGCGGCAGAAATGTGTATGTGGCGGGCGGGCGCGGGATTAAAAGAAGCAATTTTTTTGCGGAGCGGTAACGAGACAGAAACGCGGGAGCGTGGAAGAGTGGGTTTAAAAATCAGTCTCGCGCAGACCTCTATTATACATGATAAAAAAAACGAAACTGATTTATATAATAAAACGTAAGGGGTAATGTGGAAACAGTAGGGGCTAAATCGGTTACAAAAGCCTGGCCTACAAAAATGATGTCTGAACGAATTTCCTCTTATCTAATATAATTTAAAATGGTTTAAAAATATAAAATAATTTCTAAGCAAACGAAATATTTAATATTGAGCTTATAGCCCAAGTGCAAAAATACAAAATCAGTAATATGCCCTGCACAATCCTTTAACCGAAATAGACCAAGTACAGTTTACAATGACTGTCCTCTATAATTAACAATGTTTAAGAATATAAAATACTTCCTGAACAAACGTTTTTTTTGTTTGTTTTTTTAAGCAAATAACCTAAGTGTGAAAACACAAACAGCAATTTACTGGGCTGGCTTGCGCAGGGAGAAACCGTGCAGCAGCAGCCTCCTAGCCTGCTTACGCAGCGGATAAGCCGCGGTGTGGGGCAGCAGAAATTCCGGGATGAAAACACAAAGAAATCTGAGCTAAAAACACAGAAAAAATATGGGGTGAAAACACAAAAATCCGGGATAAAAACACCAAAAATCCGGGGTGAATATGTCTCGTCGGTCAGAGCAAATTGAACATTTTTCAGTGGATTAAAGGGGCCGTGATTTCCTTTTTTTTTTTTTTACCTCTTTTTTTAAAAAGGAATATTCGAATATTCGCTTCGAATCAGTGCCGAATATCCGGAGCTCAAAAAACGCTATTCGGGCCAGCCCTACTCTGATCACTGCTCTCCTTGCTTGTAAACTTTGTGTTGGTTTTATCACTTAAAATCTCAGTAAAATATATATTGAAGTTTGTGGCTGTAAGGTGACCAAATGTGAAAGAGTTCAAAGTGCGAGACACTGTACTTTTCATTTCCTCTTTTCGTTTCTAAAATAACGTCCTGCTACTTTAGATTCGTCCTGTAGAGCCTGAAACCAAAACTAACTGTAATAACTGTACTGTATAGAATGTAAACACACCCCAGCCATGGTTCAGATGTTCAGGAGTTTAGAGGGTATTTAATTTATCTGATCAGAAGGAAATAAAACCAGAGGATTGGGAATTTCTCAGTGATTTCCACCGTGAACAGTCCAGTTTTCTCAGGGTAAACCCGACAGACGAAGCATCTGACCCAGTTCCGCTCAGTCCTGCGGTCATGTGCTGAAGTTCTGGTGGATTTAGAGTCGAGTAAAGTAGAAAAACAGAGCGTCTGAGTGACGTCAGCGCAGTAAAATAAAAATACTCCTATTTACAGGAACCTCAAGCACTGCTGAGACTAAAATAACCCCAACTTTAGATCTGCACACAACAAACACGCAATATAAACACTGGTGTGGTGCTGGAAATCTCTGCAGTTAAAGATATCAAATTAATATATTGCATTTTAAAACTGATATAATAGAGATTATAGATCTTCCTATAATAAATCTACCAGAGGGAATCTCAGTAGATAAGCTTCTGCTACTAAACTCACCCAAACTATGAAAAAAAAAACATATGGAATTATTTATTAGCTAAACAAAATTGAAGTATTTGAAGAACTTTGGCTGGATTTTCTCAGTCAGTTTTATGTGGTAGAGTCTCCTGGAATTCAGGCTTTCAGTTAACAGCTGTGCTGAACTCATCAAGAGTTAATTACTTGAGTTTCTTGTCTCTTAATAAAGTGTTTGAGAGCATCAGTTAAAGTAAAGTAGTGAAGAGGTAGAGTTACAGGTATACAGTGAATAGTGAATATTTCAGTAATGTTCGAATCCAACTAAGTTAATCTCAAACCCCCCCTCTGAGAGGGACTCATTTAAACCCCCACTCTGAGATTACCGCATCTAAAATCCCCACTCTGAATGAGTTCATCTAAAACCCCCACACTGAGTTTGTCAAAAAAAAATTCACTCTGAGTTTAACTCATTTAAACCCCCCACTCGGAAGGAGTTAATCTAAAGCCCCCGCGCTCAGATGATCTTATTTAAACCCCCACCCTAAACAAGTTGATCTGAAACCCCCACACTGATTTAAACAGTAAATATATCAGGATTTCTGGCTGTTTAAAGGAGAATAAATGAGATAAATTTGCCCGGTTGTTTTAAGGCATTAAATCAGATCAGATGAGTCGGGTCACATGACTTTGTGTCTCTCTCTGGTCTGGGCAGTGTCTGGAGTTCACCCTGTAGAACTGTGTTCCAGTTCACCCACTATAACTATAACTACACCAGTTACACCAGTTTCCCCCTGAACAACCTGATCTGAGATCAGTGCAGGAAGTGGAGGAGGGAAGTACCAGCGTTTCACACTCAGGAGATACGGGGGATTTCCACACATCACTATCACTAACACTCTAATACACACACACACACACACTCTAATACACACACACACTAATACACACACACATGCCTCATTTACACCTGGCCACCTGCCCCAACGGATCTCACACACCTTTCAGTGCAGGTAGAGAGAGATATCTCAACATCAAAAACAAATACCCCAAACTGCTGAACTGAATTCATAAGTACAATAGCTATGCCGAGGTAAATGTTTGATTATAATAGCAATGCTAAACTAAATTCATGATTAGAATAGCAGTGCTGAGGTAAATGAATGACTAGAATAGCACTGCTGAGGTAAATGTTTGATTATAATAGCAATGCTGAAGTAAACGTTTGATTAGAACCGCACTGCTGAATTAAATTCATGATTAGAATAGCAGTGCTGAGGTAAATGAATGACTAGAATAGCACTGCTGAGGTAAATGTTTGATTATAATAGCAATGCTGAGGTAAACGTTTGATTAGAATAGCACTGCTGAACTAAATTCATGATTAGAACAGCAGTGCTGAGGTAAAAGCTTGATTAGAATAGCAGTGCTGAGGTAAATGTAGGATTAGAATAGCACTACTGAGGTAAATGTTTGATTAGAATAGCAGGGCTGTGGAAAATTCACAATTAGAAAGGCACTGCTGAGGAACGTTCTGATAAGACTAGCACTGCAGAGGTAAATGTATGATTTGAACAGCACTGCAGACGTAAATTCACAAAAAGAAAAGCACTACTGATGAAAATTCATGGTTAGAAAAGCATTGCAGAGGTAAATGTATGATTTGAACAGCACTGCAGAGGTAAATTCACAATAAGAAAAGAACTACTGAGGAAAATTCATGGTTAAACAGCTCTGCAGAGGTAAATGTATGCTTTGATCAGCACTGCAGAGGTAAATTCACAATAAGAAAAGCACTACTGAGGAAAATTTATGTTTAGAACAGCACTGCTGAGGTAAATGTATGATTTGAACAGCACTGCAGAGGTAAATTCACAGTATGAAAAATGTATGGTTAGAACAGCACTGCTGAGGTAAATGTATGATTTGAACAGCACTGCAGAGGTAAATTCACAATAAGAAAAGAACTACTGATGAAAATTCATGGTTAGAAAAGCATTGCAGAGGTAAATGTATGATTTGATCAGCACTGCAGAGGTAAATTCACAATAAGAAAAGAACTACTGAGGAAAATTCATGGTTAAAACAGCTCTGCAGAGGTAAATGTATGCTTTGAACAGCACTGCAGAGGTAAATTCACAATAAGAAAAGCACTACTGAGGAAAATTTACGGTTAGAACAGCACTGCTGAGGTAAATGTATGATTTGAACAGCACTGCAGAGGCAAATTCACAGTATGAAAAATGTATGGTTAGAACAGCACTGCTGAGGTAAATGTATGATTTGAACAGCACTGCAGAGGCAAATTGACAATTAAAACAGCACTACTGAGGTAAATTCACAATAAGAACAGCACTGCTAAGGTGAATGTAATGTGCTTTGCTGGTTTGTTTCCTGTGAAAGTGTTCAAGAAATAAGTATTTATAAAAAGAAGTGTTTTTTTCCTTGTCTGAAGCATGACAAAAACATATTTAATCTGTGTAATTTACTTTTAACATTTAAAAAAAAAAAAAACTTTTCTCTATATATGTTTTCTGCAATATACCCTGTAACAGGTGCTGCATCAGTGCAACACTGTAAACTACAGTAGACCCAGTGTTTATGAATGAGAGCATTAATACTCAGAACAGGAAGAGCACACTCATCCCTAACAAATAATAAAAGTCCCGAGTGAAGCTTCACTCAGCCGAACAGGATTATAAACGCTTTAAATAAATCTAATTTCCACACAAATCAATGAATAAAGAGCAGAGCGACGTATTTCACTAAATCCCATTAACTCCTCAATTCCTGAACTAAACACACATATTCCTACTGCGGTCTGTAACACAGAGAAGAGGACAGTTAAAATGTAACTAATATTTTTATATCTTCTGAATCAGTTTCTCTGATTTTGCTATTTATAGGTTTATGTTTAATTAAAATGAACATTGTTGTTTTATTCTATAAACTACAGACAACATTTCTCCCAAATTACAAATAAAATATTCTCATTTAGAGCATTTATTTACAGAAAATGAGAAATGACTGAAATAACAAAAAAAGATGCAGAGCTTTCAGACCTCAAATAATGCAAAGAAAACAAGTTCATATTCATAAAGTTTTAAGAGTTCAGAAATCAATATTTGGTAGAATAATCCTGGTTTTTAATCACAGTTTTTTTTATGCATCTTGGCATCATGTTCTCCTCCACCAGTCTTACACACTGCTTTTGGATAACTTTATGCTGCTTTACTCCTGGTGCAGAAATATAAGAATTATATTAGATTTGTAAAGATGTCAATGATCTAGAATGTCATGATACTACTACTACTACTAATAATAATAATGCACTGCAACTATCTCCATATATCCAGGATTAAAGTAGAATAAATGATACTGGACAGATATAATCTGTCTCTAGTAGATATATAATGAGAAATAATGAGAACAGCAAAAAAAAAAGTAGTTCCCTGATGTGATATTTAGGAGTGGTGCGATATTTTGGGGTGTAATATCGGTTACTAGGGGTGTGACGAGACACTAATATCACGAGACGAGACGAGACAAGATACTGGGTTCACGAGAACGAGACGAGACGATTTTGAAATAAAAAATTTAAGAAAACGTCAAAAATTTAAAATTGAAAGTTTTATTTGAGAAAAATCATATAACGCAAACTTAACAGACTGGTTTCTCTCACACATTGATTCTATAAGAAATAGAAATAAGAATAAAAATAAAAAATAAAAATACAACTTTTCTAGGTCTTATATAGTGCAAACAATAAGTGCAAACCACAACCAGTCATATTAAGACTATCGTTTGTGTTTTTTTTTCTCCTAAATCTCTTGTAATTTAACTATTCGTTACCATAACCAGTCATATTAAGACTATGCTTGAAGTCCACACTAAACAGTTTTTTTTCTCCGCGAGACACGTTTAAGCTTGACGAGAAATATTGTCACGTTTTAATCTCGCGAGATCTCGTCACACCCCTATCGGTCACCATATTCATCCGTATCATCATCAAAGGTGTTGATGATGATGATGATAATGATGATGGAACTGGCACTCATCAGGACCACCCCAGGAAGTATTTTGGCTTGTTTTTAACACTTTTAAGTTATTGCATGATTCCTTATGTGCTCCTTTTTAGTCTGGATCTGAAATGTCAGTATTATGTATTTTTGCATAATTACACAACTCTACTCGAGAGTGGTTTGGAGGCACTAACGGCCGCTGGAGGTTATTTTTCCGTTAGCTGGCTGTGTGTAATATTTTAGATGCAGTTTCTGCAGCAGAGCGTGACGCCTAGAAAACGATGGACTCTATTGGTTAATAATTTTATACGTTTAGCTGAAAAACACACAGCTGACCTTCTTCAGCTTGACCTTGGCTTTAGCTGCAGGATCATGTGACTGTGTAAGTGGTGTCAGCTGGACCTGTTCTGGAAATGAAATTAAATAAAAGCTGCTAAATTCAATCAGCAGCTCACTGTAGAGCGTCTGTGAGAGTCAGGATATAAAAAGCCTGTGAATGAGGGCAAAAATGAGGAGAAAACAACAGATTTAAAGCAGAATTTCATGAGTTTTTGATGAACATCTAGAGCGCTCTGTAGAGAAACGGCTCAGTATTAGGATGCAACTAATGATTATTCTGGTTATTCTGATGATTATTTTTATAATTAGCCGATTAACTTATTTTTCATGCACTTAAAATTCTCTAATTTCTTATGTATGAATTCTATCAGTCAGGTATTAAAGAACAGTAAAGTCACTCCACTGAAGAACAGAGTTATACAGAAGTAGAGTAAAGTGTCTCCAGCATCAAGGCTGGAGCAGTATTAGCATAATCTGCCGTGCTAAGCGCTAGCTCTTTCCCAGTTCAGAGGTGAGTATTATCCGCCTGTAGCCTGCTGCTAACCCTGGCTATCACAGCTGGAGCGGTATTAGCACTAGCCGCTAACCATAGGGCTAAACGCTAGGTCCTTCATCTTTCAGAGGTGAGTATTATCTAGCACTGCTGGAGTCCATATACTCATCCATCCATCCATCCATCCATCTATCCATCTATCCATCTATCTATCCAGTTATCAATGCTTCTATCCACTTATCCATCCATCTACCTACTTATCCATCCATCCATCCATCCATCCATCTGTCCATATATCTATCTAGCTGTCTAAGCAGGTCAAAACAAGCAAAAGGCAATAAAGGTGAGCAGTTTAACATGTACTGTGTAGCTTGATCTAAATTTGGAGTGTTTTGGGCGTAATGTGATTATTTTTCCCAATTAGTCGATTATTTTATTGCACTTTTACTCTTGGGACATTTTTACATCTTTGCTTTTGTAACGACGGGAAAAGTACAGCTTGCGTGGCTCAAAACACGCAAAAGTCATGAGTTTCGTAGATTAGTCAACAATTATTTCTGGCTATGACTCCTGTTTCAAGCCTTTTTCTTTTGCTTTAAAACTATAAAAACAGCTGAACATATCAGCAGAGGAAACTGAGCTGATCGTTCACACTTTTATTTTGTTCATTGTAGGCCTAAAAGTTGGGTTTGTGCACTGCTGCACGCACCTTATTTGACAAATCACTGCCAAGATAGCGATGAATGTCCGACTGTTGGCATCTGTCTAGGTTTTACTCAGTCAGTGGAGCTCCTGTGTTTTCTGTTACCAAGATAAACAAGCAAAACTCCAGAAATGTACTTGAACACACCTCATTTCCAGAACACCACGTCCATCAGTGTAGATATATTCAGAAGCTCTGCTGCTGTTTAAACCAGACAGGAGGAAGGAGTGAAAATAGACGCTTGGCGGGGTGTAAGATAGCAATAATTGCTCTTGGTCTGTGAGAATGTGGAAGTCTGACTCAGTTATGAGTTGTTGTTGTTATTTCGGTCATAAAATGTTAAAAACATGTCGATATAAGGAAACAACAGCTGGGAAATCAGCACAAACCCCACCCCCCCACCACACACACACACACACACAGTACACACAAACACACACACACACACACACACCACCCCCTCACCAGATTTCACCACAACTTCTACATCCAATCAATTACACAACAATTCCAAACAGCATAAAAAATCTGCTTCTCTTACAAAAATAAGCTTTCTGAAGAAAACAGGATTTACATCACACTTCCAGAGAAACCAAAACACACACACACACACACACACACACACATATGATGGAGATAAACTGGACAACTCAACTGCTGACCAGCTTGTTTATAAAGAACCCTTGGGAAAAGGAATTATACTTAAGAGCATTAAAAGTATGTTAAAATTAAGTAAATTCCAAAATGCCATTTTGTGCATTTTCTATTTAATATACTCAATAAATATACATATTAAATATACTTTCTCTGCAAGTGTATTTTTAAGCAAATATACTTTAAATTAAACGTTGTAATGATAGAAAATATATAGTGGCAATAAATACTGTTTAAAGTGCACTTTAGTGCAGTTTTCTGTCCTGTAGCATTAAGGTGTGCACAATATGTGCATCAATACGCAAAGTAAAGTTATACAAAAAAAAGCACCTAAAACCACAACCTAATGCTTTTAACTTGTACTTAAATCTACAGCTCTAAAAAATAATAAGATACCACTTAAAAACAATGAGTTTCTTTGATTTTACCAAATTAAAATCCTCTGGAATATAATCAAGAGGAAGATGGATGATCACAAACCATCAAACCACCAAACTGAACTGCTTGAATTTTTGCACCAGGAGTAAAGCAGCATAAAGTTATCCAAAAGCAGTGTGTAAGACTGGTGGAGGAGAACATGATGCCAAGATGCATGAAAACAACTGTGATTAAAAACCACCAGGGTTATTATATTATTATATCTCTTAAAACTTTATGAATATGAACTTGTTTTCTTTTCATTATTTGAGGTCTGAAAGCTCTGCATCTTTTTTGTTATTTCAGACATTTCTCATTTTCTGTAAATAAATGCTCTAAATGAGAATATTATATTTGTAATTTAGGAGAAATGTTGTCTGTAGTTTATAGAATAAAACAACAATGTTCATTTTACTCAAACATAAACCTATAAATAGCAAAATCAGAGAAACTGATTCTCTTATTTTTTCCAGAGCTGTAGTATATTTATTATGTATTTAAGTATGTATTTTTTTTTAAGTATGTACTTTTTCATGTTAAGTATACTTTTTAAAATATGCATACGCAATAACATCGCCAACATTTTTTATGTAGTTAATGATAAAACTTCCTAAAATATTGTATCATATCACCCCCCTAATTATCACATTAGGGTACTACTTTTGTGTTTTTATCAAAAGAAAAATTCACACTGTTCTCATTATTTCCCATTATATATCGACTAGAGACAGATTATATCTGTCCAGTATCATTTATTCTACTTTAATCCTGGATATATGGAGAAATTTGGAGTGCATTATTATTATTAGTATCATGACTGATCATTCTGGACATTGACTTCTGTTACAAATCTGATACAATTCTTGTATTTTTTAATATCTCAGTTAAGAATGTGCCAGATCATGTCGTATACAATAACACTATTTAATTCTCATTTTGTTACAATACTGTATTCTTGATTTTTTTTAATGCAGTGTTTTGTCATGTTGCCAAAAGTATTGTTTTAAAAAAACATGAAATATTGTGATATTATTTTAGGGCCATATCGCCCAGCCCTCAGTTCCCTCTGTTTAAAACAGTGTATAACTATGGAGTTTTCGACTTTCATGTAATATATTTATCAACATATATATATTTAACCGAATATCGGCACCCTACCTGCTACTGGTTTATAATTATGATTGTATGCAGATTCAATGAGATTCTTTTTTTATATATATATATTCTGATTAGTCTGTTTATGTACTTTCATTTTACTGCTATTGTTTTTAAGTGTGTACTTTCATTTCTAAGTGTTCATTTATTGATTTTATTTATTTGTAATTTATTTTTACTTTTTTGTTGCAAGTTTAAAATTAAAATAAAAATATAAATAAAAAACGCTTTTGTTAACTAAGAGGAAGCTTGAGAGCAGACACAGTGTTGAAAACGCTGACCGAGCAAAGACCAACCCATTTCACAACACTTACACCATCTGTCTGAACCTGATCCACCCTTCCCTTTATTACAGCCCTGAACAGAGGCCACGCCCCTTATACAGTCAATACAGGAGAGAACCAGACTCCGCCTCTTTTACAACTGCCACCAATCAGTGCAGCTTCAGTGGGTAGCCAGTACACAATACATACACAATACATCATCAGTTAGGCATCAACAATACAACAAATGAGAGACCATCAGAGGAGACATCACACAACATTCCGTGACATCACAGAACATTCTGTTATTCTGATGAGAGCCAGTTTCATCATCGTAATGTTTGACTGAGTAGTTGTTGCTTCTCATAACCTGGATTCGAACATTACTGAAATATTCACTATTCACTGTATACCTGTAACTCTACCTCTTCACTACTTTACTTTAACTGATGCTCTCAAACACTTTATTAAGAGACAAGAAATTCAAGTAATTAACTCTTGATGAGTTCAGCACAGCTGTTAACTGAAAGCCTGAATTCCAGGAGACTCTACCTCATAAAACTGACTGAGAAAATCCAGCAGAGATGTTTAAAACTGATCCTCTAAACAAGAGGACCTGCATAAAAGAATCTAAAATATAAAACATATTTTGGTTTGTTTAACACTTTTTTGTTTAGTAAATAATTTAATATGTTTTTTCTTCATAGGTTGAAAGAATTTAGTATTAATCTATAATATAGAACATTTTTAAATAATAAAAACACACTGAACTTAAGGAGCTAACTCTTGATTGGTACTGTATGTAAGAGCATTTTAAAAGAACAGCATGCATATTAAGCTACATATTAGGGCTGCACGATACATCATTTAAGCATCGTCATGGCGATGTGCGCATGTGCAAAAGACACGTCGCAAACACGTCATGTTGCAAAGCTGTGATTCTTGACACAAGAAGTACTGTAGGTACACAGCGCTGTCTCTGTGTCTGTGTGAGTGACAGACTGCTGCTGCCTGAGAAGTGCGAGGTAACCGCATGTATGGCCTCCATCATCCACATGGTTGGGCACGTGCTTGTAAACGTGAGCACGTGTGGAAAGTAGGGGTGGGCGATATGGCTCTAAAATAATATCACGATATTTCAGGGTATTTTTGTGATAACGGTATACTTGGCGATATAGGAAAACTAAAATAATTTATTCATTTCAGGAATATAGTATAATAGTATAACAGTATAATCATAATGTGGCAAAATAAATAATAAAGCATAAAATAATATAATGCATCAAATAATATTGCAGAATATTTAGTGCATGCATATAAACTGCAAACTAAAACAATTATACAATAAATACACCTAAAGCTTCACAGTAAATAATAGACTACTTTTAAGACAGAACAGCCCTATTATCACGATATGGATTTTTAATATCATGATATTTCTGTGTCACGATATATTGTATACAATATAATATTGCCCACCCCCAGTGGAAAGCTGTGCACCTCAGTCTAGCACAGTTTTTTTTGCGCAGATATTTCCATTTACAGCTGAATTCACACTTTAAATCCCATAAAAACGATTTTATTTACCTTTCAAAAAGCCATTTAAATGCCTGATTAAAGGGCTGATTACTGTAGTTTTCCTGGTTTCCTCGGATTTTGAGTTGAGCTCGGCGCTGACTCAGCTCTTGATTGGTCCGGACTCGAGACCAGGGTTTGGACAATGAAACTGAAACACCTGGTTTTAGAGCACAATAATTGATTGTGGTGACGGACAGTTCTGGTGGAAACAGGAGAGTTGAGGTGCACATTGAATTCTGCGTGATTTGATCAGCCGTGGTTTTATGTTTTTTTGGATACAATCCGGGTTAGCACCCGAACATCCCTTTCAGACAGCTTCCTCTTACAGCGTCCACAGTTAATCCTGTTGGATGTGGTTGGTCCTTCTTGGTGGTATGCTGACATTACCCTGGATACCGTGGCTCTTGCTGCATCACAAAGACTTGCTGTCTTGGTCACAGATGCTCCAGCAAGACGTGCACCAACAATTTGTCCTCTTTTGAACTCTGGTATGTCACCCATAATGTTGTGTGCATAGTAATATTTAGAGCAGAACTGTGCTCTTACCCTGCTAATTGAACCTTCACACTCTGCTCTTACTGGTGCAATGTGCAATTAATGAAGATTGAACACCAGGCTGCTCCAATTTAGCCATGAAACCTCCCACACTAAAATGATGACAGGTGTTTCAGTTTCATTGCCCAACCTTGTATATTGCCAAAAAAAAGAACATTTGCAATGTAAAATACATACAGTACAGAGTAAATGAATAGTAAAGTGATCTATCAGATTATCAGATTATCAGATTACTATCAAAGACTCCACCCATCCCCAGCATGGACTGTTCACACTTCTGCCCTCAGGCCGGAGGTACAGAAGTGTAAAATGCAAGACCACCAGGTTAAAGAACAGTTTCTTCCCCACGGCCATCAGACTCTTGAACACACCTAAGGAATGACCCTGCCTTCAGACTCTAAACACACCTCAGGTATAACCCTGGGATCAGACTCTTGAACACAACTCAGGAATAACCCTGCACTTTACTTCAACATGTTTACATTGCAGCCGTCACTTTACTGTTAATCTTTTTTTAATATATATAGTTAATGTCCATAACTGCATTATTTCGCACTTGCACTTTTTTTATACATTTCTTTGCTTAAGTAACTTTTATTTTTTTTATGTCTTTGACAATTAGTTTAATATTTATAACCTTATTGTATTTTTTTGCACTTTTTCTATCTTCTATTTGGCATTCTTGGCAAAGAGCAAAGAAAGAATTTCATTGTACACTGAAACCCGTTTCTGTACTGTACATATGACAATAAACTCTTTGAATCTTGAATCTATGAAGGAACACATAAGGAATCACATAGTAACTTAAAAAAAGTGTTAAAAACAAACCAAAAAAACGAGTTTTTAACATTAAGAAGGCACAAAACTTCCACACAACCACAATGACAAATAGCAAAAATTCCCAGTTAGTATAAACACCCAACAGTCATCTGATCTACTGATAGTGAACTAAAGGCTCTGGTGAATTCACACTGACACTGGTGTAGAAGTGGGTTTGAACACATTTGCTAAAATGAATAAAAGCCCCACCTACACTGACTATAGAGAACAACATTTGCAGAATTATAGTTAATCACAAAAACAATCTTTTCTATATTTTTTTGGCTGCAGTTAAAATAAACGTTAGATAACCCAAACCCTTTCAGTGTGTTATCAGAATAAGACGTTATCCTAAAAACGTTTTTATTGCAGTATATTAATATATATATATATAGTCATAGTTAGTGTTTGTAATGTTTGTAATTTTAAGTTCTAGCTGAAAAAAAATTAAAATTTAAATTAAAAAGTAGTTTCTATGTAGAAATATACATAGTCAGATTGTCTAGAATGCCACTTAAAACAAAATTCTAAGTCACAATATCTAGAAAACTTCCAATTGTTTTCAAACTTTTAAGTAATTGTATCTAGGAAACACATAATTTGGTTAAAAATTAAAATAAGTTAAAATCAATTATTTGCTCCAGAACACTGCAGAAATTCTGAATTTATACACTGTCATTTTTTTAGGTTCAAAGTTCTACGAGATAAATAAATAAGTTGCATTTTGAAATTAGAGTTATATAAAAAAAAAACTCTATATAACTCTAATTTCAAAATGCAACTTTACCTTTCCTTAGAAAATGAAGAAAAAAAAACTAGATACCGTTCTAAGCTACGCTGATTCGTAAAAAATAAGAAAAAAGAAGCATTTCACCTGCAGCCGCTACTGAGAGGTGGTGCTTTTCCTGGCGGGGGTGCTGAATTCAGCACCATAGTATAGTGTCTAAATCTGCACCCCCGCCATGAAAAGCACCACCTCTCGTAGGCGTGTACGCAACGTCTTCTTGATAAATACGGAGATAATTGCTTTAGCTAACTTTATTCAAAAACGAGCACCCAAGAGAGGGGGTGCTTTCATGGCGGGGGCGCAGATTTTGGTGTGCTATTAAAATAAAAGCTTATTTTAAAACAATTATTGCTTTTTCTGCTTCATCATTTTATGGCCACTGGTGTTAATGATTGCTCTGTATCAATATTTAGCTGTTTATACTGTACCACTGTTCTGCAGATGCTCTTAGTAATATATAAACAGGACGGATATTTCAATATTTGCATCCTTATCTGTTTAAACTAATAGCTGCATGACTGCACTGAGAGGCTGGGTACTCATAACTCATATCTCATAACTCGCTTATTAGCCCTAAAATTTAGCCTAAATCGCAACAAACATGCATTTTTTAAGATAAAATCATGTGAAATCTCACATATCAGTCCTAAACAGATACATCTAAACCATCACACAGAAGCTCTTCACTGAAAAACGTACATTTACTGATCATTTTACCAGTAAAAAAAAAAAAACAATAAAACCCATAAAAAAAAACGCCATAGATCTATTAGTGACCAAACACTGCAAAAACCCTCCCAATCCCATGAAACACCACAGCAACCACCACCTACACCATAAGAACAACATCAAAGCAGCCATCAAAAAAAAAGAAACACTTAAGTAAATTAAGCAACTAAATATGACCTAGAGTTTTGGAATTTAAATATCAATTTATATTTTATAAATTGTAAAGTAGTATTTTTAAATAATATAATATAACCACATTTCCAAGATAATGAAACTTATTATACTGAAGTTTAAAGAAAAGACTTGCTTGGAATTTTAAAATATTGAATGTTTTGCTAGAACCTGAACTTCTCAAATAAAAGCATTAAAACAACCATCATAAACACCAAAAAAACTATTTACATCAACTGCAATATTTTTTGGATTTTTTATTTTTTTTTAATGAATGCATATTTCTGAGATTTCTTTAGCACAATTGCTGATTTTCATGAACAAAGAATGATCTAATTTTAATGCTATGTATGTATGCTTGGAATACGTACTTATTTTAAATAATGGCATATTTGAGAATATTTAGCTAGAATTTTAAATATTTTCTAAATATTTTCAAGAAAATGTGAACCAAAACTTTGAAAAGAATATAATTTTCTTTAACTTTAATTTCTAAAAAATAATATTTATGCAGTGATACTGCATCTTAAAATGTATCTCGTATAACTTTAAAATAATGACAGTGTATCAATTCAGATTTTCTGTAGTGTCTAAATTCAGTTCATTCAAAATTGAAAACCTTTGACACAATGACTCAATATGAATACTTTCAGCTAGGACTTAAAATTACATTTATTTTTCTAATAATATTTTCTCATTTTTTCTTGAAAATGTGAACTGGAATTTTGGAAAGAACACAATTTTCTGTAACTCTAATTTCTACATAATAATATTTCCAATATATTTTCCAAGATTCTCAAAATGTATTTATGTATTTATAATTTTCTTTGACACAATTATTTTTAAAAAAGTTTGAAAACAATTTCTATCTTGAATTGTTCTAGATATTGTGACCAAGAATTTAATTTAAAGTGACATTTTAGACAATCTGACAATATGAACATTTCTAAAACCTACCTTTATTTTTGAGAACTTTTAGCTAGAACTTTAAATTACAAGCTTTTTTTAAACTAGAAGTTTTTTTTTTAATAATAATATTTCCAAGATACTGCAACTTATGCATTTATTTCATAGAACTCTGTAACTTTGAACTTTAAAATAATGACATATTGTAATATTGTACATTTATGCAGTGTCTACATTTGATTCTCAATGCTTATAATTGTCCTAGACACAATAACATACAAGCTTTAAGTTTCAAAACAATTTGAAGTGTTCTAGATTTTTTATTTTTATTTTTTTTACAACCATGACTATAATCTATGCATATATCTAGAAACTACTTTTAGACTAGAACTTAGAATTTTTTATACACATTATAAACATTGAAATGTGGACTTTTAGAAAAATGGAACAGCCTAGAAGTTCGGAACTTTTTAAAATTTTGTTTAGAATTTTAATATAATGGTTTATTTCCTCTAGAGTGATGCAGTGGTGGGTGATCTTAAAGTTTGGATGAGGGGGGATCATTAGTGCATCGTATTTGGACGGCAAGAAAGGAGGGACACAAGCACGAGCTGGGGTCATGGGGTCACTCACCACTTCCAGAGCTTTAAGGAAGAACCTCTTGGAGTCCAGATGTTTTGACGGCACCATGAAACATCTGTCTTTGGTGGGCTGTTGGGCCGTGGTTGTGGGGCTATAAACCTCTGGATTCTCCATTATTCAGTTTTATAAACCAGCCTGAGGAATAAAATTAGCATAAAGTGTGAAAAAAGTGTGAAAACTAGCTTTAAACAAAAACAACAACATCGAATTACCCGTTCCACCTTAAATGGTGCAGCAGTTACATTGTGGCGCCATTGTGGCGCCTCACGTGGCGCCACAATGTAACTGCTGCACCATTTAAGGTGGAACGGGTAATTCCACGCAAGAAAACTCGAACTTGGAAGAAAGTGAAAGCAAACCAAAACACCCACAAAACTCACCTTTACAGCCCAAATAAACACACTTTCACCCAACAAACCACCGAAACGTTTAGATAAGACGCTCAAAACGACGTTTAACAGACGTTTACCTGTCGTTTTTCCCTCGCGCCGTCACGTCTTGTCGTCTTTTGTTGGGTAGTAGAAACAGTCCTTCCGCAAAAACTGCGCTGAATCACGTAGATCAAAAAAGCCCAACCAACGCTTCCCAGCAAGAGATCAACCACGCAGAGAAAGAGAGGGGGCGTGGCTACCAAACAGCCCCCGCCAATGAGGAGGAACTTCACGTGTTATAGAGATCTGATGTTTTATTTTCAAAAAATATATAGTTATTATGAATTAAAATCATGTAGTAACTTAAAAGTGTAAAAGAAACCAAAATACTCTTACCTGCGGTTTCTGAGGCTGCTCCTGATGAGTGCCAGTTCCATCAGATTGACTGATTTTTTTTTTTTTTTTTGTTCTCTTCTTATTTGGGAAGTTCTTGCCAAGATGTGCTTTAAATATATATATATATATATATATATATATATATATATATATATATATATATATATATATATATATATATATATATATATATATATAACATATTCTGGTTCGCTTAACACTTTTTTGTTAAATAAATAACTCCATATGTTTTTTTTTTTAATAGTTTTATTGAGTTTAGTATCAATCTATAATGCAGTACAATTACAGTACAGTATATATAATATATTTTAGATAATTTAGCTGAGAAACATTAAATATATCTGAGAATATCCAGGAAATCCTGAAATATTAGGTAATCCTAAAAAGTTAAATTATTTAAATTAGTTAAGTAACATTTGTTACAACAAGAAATTGACATAAAATCAGTTAAAAGTGACAAAGAATTTTAAAATGATGTCTCACTTTATCAGATAGCCTTGAATAAACAAATATATTTTAAAAAAATATGTATCTTTAAGAAATTGTTACTTAGAATTATTTTTGATTTTTGACTTAGAATTCCAAACAATGACATGTTCCACAAATTATGAACACATATTTAAAAATGAGCACATATTTATTAAAAAATATATGACTTTTAAAATTATATGATGTACTGATAATCTAAAATGACTTAAATTAGTTAGGTAACATTTGTTACAACAAGAAAATGACATAAAATCAGTTAAAAGTGACTAAGAATTCCAAAATGATGTCTCAATTAAGCAGATTGCCATGAATAAACAAATATATTAAAACATATGTATCTTTAAGACATTTTTACATAGAATTCTAAAATAGTTTTTTTATTGTGTAGAATTTGTTTTATATAAAATTTCAAAATAATTACATGTTCAACAAATTATGAACACATATTTAAAAATGAGCACATATTTAATAAAAAATATATATTTGACTTTCAAAATGATATGATTTACAGATTATCTAAAATTACTTAAGTCATTTAAATTAGTTAGGTAACATTTGTTACAACAGGAAATCGATATAAAATCAGTTAAAAGTGACAAAGAATTTCAAAATTATGTCAATTACATAAATCACTAAAAAATGACTTACAAAATTATGTCTTATTTTAACATTTTGCTTTTTTAATTTATTATTTTTTAAAGACATTTTGTGCATAAAAAAGTATGTTCTAGAAAGCATAAGTTAGAAATAGGTTAAAATATACATTTTCTAGAAATTGCAAGCTAGACTAATGATTTAAAATTTAAAAACAACACATTGTACAAATCCATAGAATTTAAAATGATCTTTTTAAATCACCAAAATTGTGTTTAGAATGTTTTCCTATTTGTTTCTAAATTATGGCATGTACTAGAAAGCATGTATTGCAAATAAAATTAACATGGCTTATTTTGTAGAAATGATGACCGTTAATATGATAAGAGATCAGATCGCTGAGTCAATATTTGGGTATTTCTCAGAGAGGTTGAGCCGGTTTAGTTACAGTAACTTCCAGAAAGTTCTGTTCCTCATAACCGTAACTGAGGCCTCCAGGCTACGGCTTTTAATACTCAGCTTTTAATGCTCAGTGTTTACAGTTTAAACTGTGTGTGTGTGTGTGTGTGTGTGTGTGTGTGTGTGTGTGTGTGTGTGTGTGTGTGTGTGTGTGTGTGTGATGTTTGAATATTTTATGTACATCGGCAATTCCCTTCTTCTGGTTGAGAGCCTCAGACAGTACACAGCAGGAATAGCCAGCAGACTTCTTCTGAGGGAGGGATCTGTACCTACTGTCTGTGGCAAGTCAGCAGATAAGGAAGATAAAATTTAAAATTTAACCCTTTCAGACCTGATTTATGTGGCAGTGTTGAAAAAATATTAATACAAATATGAATTATAATGCAATGCACACAAAATTAAAATATAGAATCTATATTAACATTTAATCCAATTAACTAAAATAAGTAAATAATAAATAACTTTTTTCATCTATTGGTTCATCTGTGCTTTTTTAATTTAGATTTGAACTTCACCTTTTTGTCAGAAGCCATCACTATACACAAACATACACATGATAAAAGTGTTCTAAATTACATAGAATTAATACAATTAGTAAAAATAAGCACTTTTAATTTGCCTCTTTGGCT
The DNA here is from genome assembly GCF_023375975.1 of Astyanax mexicanus. Classification (NCBI taxonomy): domain Eukaryota; kingdom Metazoa; phylum Chordata; class Actinopteri; order Characiformes; family Acestrorhamphidae; genus Astyanax; species Astyanax mexicanus. Next base: position 126,366,311 of record NC_064408.1, read on the forward strand.
CTAGTGCCGTTTTTTTTTTTTTCAGTGCAGTGGGCGGGGCTAAGATATGAATTTATATGCTTATAAACTTTTTTATTGGCTCATTTATATATATTGTATTATAGTCAAAAACAGGTCTCAATTAGTGTTATGTGCAACAAAATATAATATTTAATACAATAAATATAAAATTAATATAAAAAAATAAGAAAATACATGATGTCTATTGTAATGGATGCAGGGTCTAAAAGGATTAAGCATGAACTAGCTTGTTTGTGATTTTTCATTTAGCATGAGCTAATGCTAACTTGTGGTAAGCGCTTAGGGTAAACATGGGGCGTGGAAAGCAACAGCTCATTTGCATAAAAGTGGCAGAGCCATTAAATGTCTCGTTCTGAAAGGGGCAGAAACTGGTAAGAACTACGTTTTAGTTGGTTCAGAATCTCAGACAGTACAGAGCAGGATTAACCAATAGACTTCGTCTGAGGAAGGGATCTGTACCTACTGTCTGTGGCAAGTTAGCAGATAAGGGATGTATTAACTTTTAAATAATGAGTTTTATGCTTCTATCGCAATTAAGTTAAGTTAATGCTTAGTGTAAACATGGGGTGTGGCCAGCAAATAGCTCATTTGCATAAAAGTGACAGAGTCCTTAAATGGCTCATTCTGAAAGGGACTTTCTGGTGAGATATTTATCTTTATATGAGAGAGAAGAACTTCTTGTGTAAAAATCTTCATGAAGATGTTTTATATGGAACAAAAACCTATTCTAGCTCTAATTCTAAGGAAAATCCTGGAGATAATTAATAATTAAAGTCTTTTAATAAACCAAAAAAAAACATTAAAACAGTTAAACATTAAATACAGTACCAGGAAATGTTTCATAAGGAAGTGTGTAGAACGTGGCCTGAAGGCTGCAGTTTAACATTATAATAATTAACATTATCATAAATATAAATATGCATTAAAATGTATCCACCCACCTAAAAGTATGAATAAAACTATATTAAATTTTGTATCTAAACTGTTTAAAGTTTGAGTCTTGTATTTATTGTCTATATTTTGTAGTTCATTTGTCTTGTTTCTGGATTTCTGTATATAATAGATAATATAAGATAATAAGTTAAATAATATAACTTAATAAGTTATGTAATCAAATCAAAGCCATAAAGCTAACACTGCTAACAAAAACCCAATCATCACATATATTTACACACATATATTGATTTGCATTAGTTTGTTTCTGTTAATGTTGTTGCGAGCTTGACAGAAGCACTAATTTTAAGAAAAAAAAAATTATTATATTAATGTTATTAATTATATAAGTAATATATAATATACTGCATAAAACTCTTTAAACAGCTACGGTAATAGTTCATCATATATCCAGTAATGCACAGTTAGTTTCAACTATAACAATAAACTGCCTCCCTCTAGTGGAGAACTTGAGCAGCTAGTAAATATATATAAATATATATATACAGCTCTGGAAAAAACAAGAGAACACTTAAAATTGATGAGTTTTTTTTATTTTACCAAATTAAAAGCCTCTGGAATATAATCAAGAGGAAGATGGATGATCACAAACCATCAAACCACCAAACTGAACTGCTTGAATTTTTGCACCAGGAGTAAAGCAGCATAAAGTTATCCAAAAGCAGTGTGTAAGACTGGTGGAGGAAGAGAACATGATGCCAAGATGCATGAAACAAAAACTGTGATTAAAAACCAACCAGGGTTATTCCACCAAATATTGATTTCTGAAATTTTAAAACTTTATGAATATGAACTTTTTGTTTTCTTTGCATTATTTGAGGTCTGAAAGCTCTGAATCTTTTTTTGTTATTTCAGACATTTCTTATTTTCTGTAAATAAATGCTCTAAATGACAATATTTGTATTTGGAATTTGGGAGAAATGTTGTCTGTAGTTTATAGAATAAAACAACAATGTTCATTTTACTCAAACATAAACCTATAAATAGCAAAATCAGAGAAACTGATTCAGAAACTGAAGTGCTCTCTCTAAATAGGAAACTCAATATAACAGCATATTGTAGACATTTTAACTTACAGTAATGTTTCACAGCAATCCCTAAAAAGATTAATTTTCTTCACATATTGATAAGCTAAAATTAGTTAAATTACTTAAATAGACACATTAGATAGGTAATATGTTTGTTTTCTTGACTTAAAATGACATAAAACCACTTAAAAGTGACTTTTTTATCCCAGAATTATGTCTTACTTTAACATTTTGCCTACCATTTTAAAACAATGATGTTTATTTTCGAACTGGAACAACATGAACAGATGCAGTTTTAAAAAATGTAAATATCATAATAATTGTTGTGGGAAAATTTTACAGGAAGCTCAAAAGTTTCCCACAAAAATTATTATGATATTTACATTTTTTAAAACTGCATCTGACACATATATTAATTTTAAACAAAATACATGTAACCTACAAGACCACTATATCTTATATGAAATCAATAAATATACAATAGATGTTGGTTGCAACACCTTAGCAACCACCTAATAACACCTTGACAACCGACCCCTTTCTTTAGCGACCACCTAGCTATGCTTATACATTTAGCTAATGCTTATAAGCACCACAGCAGCCAACCTGTTAAATGATATATATATATATATATATAGGCTGAGTGAATATAGTGTGTAATGTATTATCCTGCTGTTTAATCTTCATTTATATTACAGGGTTTACTTGTATAATTTTATATCATATAATCTTCAGTTTGGATGTTTGTGAGATACATACAACACAAATATATACATTTATTTATAAGTTATGCAGTGTGTATTATCTTTTCACCTTTAAAAATCCCAAACAGCAGAACGAATCTGAATATTATAACTTACAGGCCATATAATTTTAAATATTTACACAAATTTTAAATAATATTATTCTAATATCATGTGTAAACCAAACTATATATTTTTTTATTGTAAAACATGATAAAAACAGCCAGAAGATGGGAAACAGACATTGTTTGGACAACCAAAACCACAAGAATAAATGCATTCTTTTTATTAGAGAGAATAATATGGCTCTAGTAATAACAAAAAAATATATAAATATATAAAACACAGCATATTTTAATAATATTAAGCATAAAAATCTTATTAATATAATTATGTTCTGTCTCAGATTTACATAAAGAACAGGGACAGAGGTTCAGATACTGCTGTTTGGTGTTTTGGCCAAAAGGGGGCGACTTAACGCCATGTATAAGAGCAGGTAACGTGCATTATATATATGTTGTTGTATGTGCTATATATGTCTGTTTTTTTTTAAATGGCATTATAAGTCTGTGTAAATGCTCTGTAAAATATGTTGTGAGAGGCTTAAATAGAGTAAATAGATTGTTTATTAAATATATTAAAAATATATTTATAATATATATATAAAATAAATCATTAGAATTTTCATTTATGAATACATAAATGTTTATCATGGACCAAACCATACTTTCATACTTTCACTTTTTTATGTTTGAGTAAAGTCAACATTTCTCCCGAATTCCAAATAAAAACATTTAAGTCATTTAGAGCATTTATTTGCAGAAAATGAGAAATGTCTGAAATAACAAAAAAGATGCAGAGCTTTCAGACCTCAAATAATGCAAAGAAAACAAGTTCATATTCATAAAGTTTTAAGAGTTCAGAAATAATCAATATTTGGTGGAATAATCCTGGTTTTTATCACAGTTTTTTTTCATGCATCTTGGCATCATGTTCTCCTCCACCAGTCTTACACACTGCTTTTGGATAACTTTATGCTGCTTTACTCCTGCTGCAAAAATTCAAGCAGTTCAGTTTGGTGGTTTGATGGTTTGTGATCATCCATCTTCCTCTTGATTATATTCCAGAGCTTTTTAAATTAGTAAAATCAAAGAAACTCACAACATTTCCCCCAAATTCCACGTAAATATATCATCATTTAGAGCATTTATCTGCAGAAAATGGGGGGAAGGGGCGGAGCTACAGGATCTGAGTGGAAGAAGAGTAGAGAGGAAAGTCTGGTTCTGGAGTTTTTTATATGGAACAGTGAGTCATGCTGGGTAATTCCTCCCCCGGGCCTCACTGTTTACTCTACCCAGCAGCGCCATAACCTCTCATCTCCAGTTACCACCCCTCCACACACTACTCAACATCTACATCCCCTTAAAAAAGCCAAAAAGTTGAGTATTTACATATAATAATAGTGTACTCTATCTATACGTGCAATAATTCAAGTATACATTTTTACCTACTTCAAAGTCAAAGTGGTTTTTATTGTCATTTCAGCTATATACAGAGTACACAGTGAAACGAAACAACGTTCCTCCAGGGACCATGGTGCACATAAACACAGTGTAGACAGAACAATAGTGCAACAGTACAAAAGTGCAGACAGACAATACAACACAATACAGACAAAGAATAATAAATAACAAGACAGTGTGCAAATTATGCAGTGTGCAAAAAAGACCAGGTGAGGTAGTAATTACCTCTATTACACAGTGTGCAATAGAGTCCAGTGAGGTAGTAGGGTTTTTAGTGCTTTCCATTTTCTGGGGTAAGTGGGGTAAGAGTGTGTGTGCATGTACAGAAAAACCATCAGTTCAGTCTCTGCAGTTGAGGAGTCTGATGGCTTGGGGGTAGAAGCTGTTGCAGAATCTGGTCGTGCTGGACCGGATGCTGCGGTACCTTCTTCCCGAAGGCAGGAGGGAGAACAGTTCGTGTGAGGGATGAGTGGGGTCATTCACAATGCTGGTTGCTTTGCGGATGCTGCGGGTGGTGTAAATGTCCGTGATGGAGGGGAGAGAGACGCCGATGATCCTCTCAGCTGTCTTCACAATACGCTGGAGGGTCTTGCGGTCAGAGACGGTGCAGGTCCCAAACCAGGCAGTGATGCAGCTGCTCAAGATGCTCTCAATGGTCCCTCTATAGAAGAGTGTGAGGATGTGAGATTAAATACTTAATCTGTATTTCAGTCTACTTTTAAAAAGTATACTTTATTTGGCTGTGCTGATTTTATACTGGGGATGTACTTAGTAAAAATATAGCAGTATAGTATTATTTTATGAAACTGTGCTTTTTATGATAAAACTATACTTTATCCAAACGAGTTTATACGAGTCGATATTTCTGCATGTGTTAAATTTCTGTTATGTGTTAAATGTATACCTAAAAAGTTTACATTAGTTACTTTTCACTTTAGTGTCTGTTCAGAGGTGAGTATTATCAGCCTGTAGCCTGCTGCTAACCTCTGCTAGCACTGCTGGAGCAGCATTAGCATTACCCGCTAACTGCAGCACTTAACACTAGCTTTTACTCCATTCAGAGCTGAGTATTTTCAGACTGTAGTCTGTGTGTTTACCTTGTTAAAACAAGCTAGCGGGAAGAACCGCTAGCTGATACCGCCCTAGTTTTACTGGAACACCCAGGGTTCCTCAGAGTAGCGCTATCGGGAGGCATTTACTAGCTCTAGCAGTTAGCTGTTGATGCTAATGCTGCTGCCCCCAGCCTTAGTGGGAATCTGGAAATCTAAGCTTACTGTAAATAAACGGAAGCGCTTTACTCACCCAAATAAACAGTTTTCAGGAGAAATCTGTGTAGATTAACTTTTTTTTAAGAATGACAGTTTTGTTTACTTAACTTAAAACATAGTAAAACATGGTGACACCCCTGTCCCTTACTAGTGTCGCATAATGCACCTTATATTCCGGTGCTCCTTGTGTATGAAAATAGAGCAGAAAATAGATGTTTATTGATTAATTCGCTTTATAATCTGGTGTAGTGATATTAGGTTGTGTTATTTTAATTTCTACAGAGTGTCTCTTTAACAGATGGAGTTTCCTCTCGTCTGCAATCAGCTCCTTCCTTCCTTCCTTCCTCCTCCACTCTTCCCTTTTAAAAGCAGGAATTTTCTCCAGCCTCTGCTGAGCTCCACCCAGCAACATTCCTCACAGATATCATAACAGGCTTTTAATAAACCAGCGGTTCTTCAACCTTTCACTGTTTTTACTGCTGTAAAAACCCTGTTTTAAACAAAGCAACACCCGAAAACACAGAGAAACACAGAGAAACACAGAGACTGAAAGACTGGAACTGTGGAAATTTTATATTTTCAGTCAATAATTAAGAGCAGAGAGACATCGTGTAGAAAAATTATAATACTGAACTGCTCAGAGTTACTGTAAAAGCACAGACTGTGTGAATTTAACTCAGATTCTCTACAATAAATAAGTGTAAACAGTAAATAAATGACCCTCCAGCTTCTTCTTCTTCTTCTTCTTCATAAAACAATATTTAAACTAAAGCTGGAGCTCCTCCTCCTCCATCTTCATCTTCATCTTCAGCAAAGACCCTCCTTCAAACCGCAGCATAAAATCAAATCCCAAACTCTCCTCCTTAAAGCAGCAGTTTAACCTTAAAACCTGTAGTTTTCCACTGGAGCTACAAAGCTAATATAGCTATACAGTACCGGAAGCTATATGTTCACCAACACGAGTTAGCATGATGCTAACTGCAATGTTCATGCCCTTTTAAACCGGTTCACTTTCTGCTTGTAATATCTGGATTAAATCCGTAAGTTTTGGTCGTTGAATGCATGTTATGGAGATGGATGCGCTGCTACTGCATTAATATGTAGCTCAAGTTCGTCTCAGACCACCTAAAGTGCAGAGTTTGAATGATCAATGTTTTAAGTGTGTCTCAGAGCATCTTCTGAAGTGTTTTGAGGGATCGGGTTTGTATCTGTTTTACAGTAAATGTGTCTCAGACCACCTCCTCAACTGTGGTTCGAATGATTGATCGGATTGTATCTGTTTTAAGTGTGTCTCAGACCATCTCCTGAAGTGGTTTAAAGTATTGGATTTGTATCTGTTTTACAGTAAATGTGTCTCAGACCACCTCCTCAATTGTGGTTCGAATGATTGATCGGATTGTATCTGTTTTAAGTGTGTCTCAGACCATCTCCTGAAGTGGTTTAAAGTATTGGATTTGTCTCTGTTTTACAGTAAATGGGTCTCAGATCACCTTCTGAAGTGGTTTGAGTGATCAATCGAATTCTGGTCTGTTTAAACTGCGTCTCAGACCATCTCCTGAAGGGGTTTGAGTAATTGATCTGATTTGTATCTGTTTTAAATGTGTCTCAGACCACCTTCTAAAGTGATTTTACAGATTAATCCAAGTTGTGTCTGTTTTAAATGCGTCTCAGACAAACTCCTGAAGTAAACAGTTTGAGTTTTCAGATTTGTATCTGTTTGAAGTGTGTCTCTGACCTCCTCCTGAATTGGTTTGAGTGAGTGATCTGATTTGTTTCTGATTTAAATGCGTCTCAGACCACCTTCTAAAGTTTTTTAAGTAATCAATCCTATTTGGGTCTGTTTTAAATGCATTTCAGACCACCTCCTGAAGTGGTTTGAGGAATTAAGCTGATTTGAATCTGTTTTAAGTGCGTCTCAGTCCACCTTCTGAAGTGAACAGTTTGAGTGAGCTATCCAATTCATGTCTGTTTTAAGTGCGTCTCAGACCATCTTCTGAAGTTTTCTGAGGTATTGGATTTGTTTTTACAGTAAATGAGTCTCAGACCACCTTTTGAAGGACCACCTCTAAAGTGTTTTGAGACCATGTGTTTCAGACCAGCTTTTGAAGTGATCTGAGGGATCAATCAGATTTGAATCTGTTTGAAGTGTGTCTCAGACTACCTGTGTATGTAATATTTGTGCTGCTATTTTATAAAACTACAATATTTATACAGCTCTGGGAAAAAAGGAGGAGACATTTCAGTTTTAAGAGTTCCGAAATCAATATTTGCTGATTTTTTATGCATCTCGGCATCATGTTCTCCTCCACCAGTCTTACACACTGCTTTTGGATAACTTTATGCTGCTTTACTCCTGGTGCAAAAATTCAAGCAGTTCAGTTTGGTGGTTTGATGGTTTGTGATCATCCATCTTCCTCTTGATTATATTCTAGAAGTTTTCAATTTGGTAAAATCAAAGAAACTCATCATTTTTAAGTTCTCTCTTATTTTTTTTCCAGAGCTGTGTATTGAAGTGCTACTTAGCTGTGCAGTTCCATTAAGGCCAGACTGCAGCTTTAAGGAGTATCGTCACATAAAATCTCTCGTACTGCAGAACTGCAGGAGGGGGTTGAATACTTTTGAGGCGCTTGAACAGCTACCGGAACATTCCTGCTCACCCCATCACATCCTGTTACACAGCTGCACCTGAAAATCACAATAATACAGCAGTTAGAGAGCGGCGAGGTTAACTCAAATTTTCACCTTAGGGCAGGACGATACGGCAAAATTTTATATCATTACGTACTTTTTTCATTTCTGTCAATATTACGATATAATTCTGATATCGTTACGAACGGTATAAAATACACCACCCTTGTTTTTTTTCATAATCACAAACTGATAGAGCTGGGCAATACAACAGATTATACAACAGTTAGTTCCGACCCTGCAATGTAATTGGCTAAGAGGCGTTTTTGAGTGCCATTATCAGCAGGTAATGCACTGTAAACGAAGCTCTCCATGTATTACTCCGCCACATACAGGTAACCTAGCAACCATGCAGCGCTTACAAGCCAAACAGCACAGCTACAAACACAATAACACAAACTGTGGTATAATCGTAATAATACACCCGAGGTTCGTGCTATATTGTGAAATATTGGCACTGCTGTGCTGCATTTTAGCACGAACCTCGAATTACGTATTATTGTGATTATACCACAGTTCCATTATCGCTGTTTATTGAAAGATTTAAAGTTAAAGAGGAGGAGAAAATAGGATCTGTTAGGTCATAAAAACTCCGCCAATTAAAATAGATCCATTGCTGCTCTGTTTGTAGCTGCACTGTTTGGCTTGTAAGCGCTGCATCGTTGCTAGGTCACCTGTATGTGGCGGAGTAATACATAGGTCAATAGGTACCAGTAGTCGCAGTTTCTTAAAAAAAACTCCTATTGAAATACTCTTTTTTTATGCATAATAAAATTATTTATATGACATTTTTGCTGCATATCATATAATTTAACATTTTTAACACCCCCTGTAATCTGTGTGAAATAGAGTGGATTTGGGTCAGTGTTTTTTTTAATATTGGTGAATTTTTTTGATATGCATATTGTCGATACGACAAGAAAATGTAATTGATAAAATGATAAAATATCGATAAAATATCTTAAAAGGCAGTTACCTTTTTTTAAATATACTTGATTTCAAAAGAAACAGTGAATGTGCAGGTGTCCCATGACTTTTGTCCATGACAGTATGTATGTAATTTGATCTTGTTTAAGTGGTACCTCAAGGGATGGCTGTATACGCTGTAAGGTTTTATCTTGTGAGTGAGGCTAATAGTAGGGGGGGTAATGATGGTGACCAGCAGCTTCTGGCTAAAATTGCCCATTTAAATTAGCAATCGAGCCCCTCCCACAAATCCAGATCCTACACCCACATTCAATGCAGGAGACCCCGCCCACATATCCCAGAGGCCAATGCAGCATTCTTCTTTAGCTTCCTTTGAGACGTGGCAAAAGTCATGGGATGCAAAACTTGTTCATATACTATAACTATTACTGTAATAAATAAACAATACTGTGTTATACAAAAATATAACAGTATTGCATAATATAATATTCCAATACTGATATCAATATATCAGTATATTCTTTTACACGTCTAATAAATATATACATATAGAGAATGAGACTTACTGGTTGGCTGAGAGCCACACGTGACCTTGTATGATGTCCATAAGCTGATCGCCAGAAGAAACGTCGCAATAAAACCAAAAACCTACAAAAAAAACAAACAAAAAAAACAAGATATAAAAATACTGTATATTAGTGCCTGGCATGTAGTTTGTGTGTGGTGTGTCTTCTTATATATGTAAATGTAAAACAATATATACATATGCTTTTTATTTATCTACATTTTTACTATGCTAATCGTTACGCTCCCACACTTTCTTCTGGTTCAATCAATTAATCAACCTTTATTTTCTCTGTGGTAAACAAGTGGTAAAAAAAAAAATGTTGCAGAGCATTTACAGCATCAAAGAGATTAAAAAAAAAGAGATTTAACAAGAAATAAGAAATAATAAGGAATAAAATAGTGAAATATATATGTATAAAACATATATGTAAAATACAAAATTCTAAAAGACCACAAAAAACAAAATTGGCAGATGAAATGTAAAGAATTTATAAAATATAAGCTAAATAAAAAGGCAATAGTAAAAGTAAAGTGAAATGAATATTAGAGTAAAAAAAATAAATAAATAAAAGTAATAAGAAATAAATTAAAAATAAATTAAACATTAAAAACTCATTTTAAAAACTCGTTTAAAACAATCACAGTTCACTAAAAACTCTCGGTACCTGTCAGGTGATCCAGCCACTGGAGCGAGTCTGATAATAACTGTTATTAAATGAGATTAAAGAAGAGATATAAGCTGGCAAATGGCCAGAAAGTGCTTTATAAACAAAAACTAGCCAATGAGATCCTCTTGGTGCAGCTAGTGAGGACCAATCAGCTCTATGGTATAGTGAGCAGTGGTGAGCAGCGTAAGGTCACCAATAATGAACCTCAGAGCAGAATGGACTATAAGGCGCACTGGATTATGAGGCGCACTATCAATACATGTCTATTTTCTGCTCTACTTACATACATAAAGCACACTGGATTATACGGCACATTAAGCGACACTAGTAATGTTAATGCTGCTCCAGCCTTGGTGCTGGAGAAACTTCACTAAAACTCCTGTATAACTCTGTCCTTCAGCAGAGTGTATTTACTGCTCCTTAATACCTGACTGATAGAATTCATACATAAGGAGCACCGGATTATAAGGCGCGCTGATGATTTATGGGAAAACTAAAGGATTTTAAGAGCATCTTATAGCACGAAAAAGACGGTAATAACGAAAAATCCGATACAAATACTCACAGATCCAGCTACGAGCGCAGAGTGGCCACCACTTTTCACTGCAGCTACTATAGAAGCAATGAAGACCAGGATGGTGCCCACAGCATAGTGCAGAAACTCCTGTAACAATAACAATACAAACATTATAGAGCATTATAGAGCGCCCCCTACTATTCCTGTAGTGTATTACAGTCTGTCAGAATGAGCGTGTTGTGGATCATATGAACATTATAGAGCATTATAGAGCGCCCCCTACGCTTCCTGTAGTGTATTACAGTCTGTCAGAATGAGCGTGTTGTGAATCATATGAACATTATAGAGCATTATAGAGCGCCCCCTACACTTTCTGTAGTGTATTACAGTCTGTCAGAATGAGCGTGTTGTGGATCATATGAACATTATAGAGCATTATAGAGCATTGTAGAGCATTATAGAGCGCCCCCTACACTTTCTGTAGTGTATTACAGTCTGTCAGAATGAGCGTATTTTGGATCATATGAGCATTATAGAGCATTATAGAGCGCCCCCTATGCTTCCTGTAGTGTATTACAGTCTGTCAGAATGAGCGTGTTTTGGATCATATGAGCATTATAGAGCATTATAGAACGCCCCCTACACTTCCTGTAGTGTATTACAGTCTGTCAGAATAAGCGTGTTGTGTATCATATGAACATTATAGAGCATTATAGAGCATAATAGAGCGCCCCCTATGCTTCCTGTAGTGTATTACAGTCTGTCAGAATGAGCATGTTGTGGATCATATGAACATTATAGAGCATTATACAGCGCCTCCTACTCTTCCTGTAGTGTATTACAGTCTATCAGAATGAGCGTGTTGTGTATCATATGAACATTATAGAGCATTATAGAGCATAATAGAGCGCCCCCTACGCTTCCTGTAGTGTATTACAGTCTGTTAAAAGATTAAAAGTGAGCTCACGGTCAGGGTCCAGTTAATGCAGGGGATTTTGGACTGTAGTCTGAGGATGTACATGAGGAGGAAGATGAGGAAGGCGATGAGGAACCACACTGTGACGACCTCAAAGTACCGGAAAGCTGAAAGATCCGTCCATCCAGGAGCACAGTGAATACACAGGAACGCAATCAGAAGAGTTACCTGCAAAAACAAAATTATATTCTAAATGAAGAGAGCACTTCAGATTCTGAATCAGTTTCTCTGATTTGGCTATTTATAGGTTTATGTTTGAGTAAAATGAACATTGTTGTTTTATTCTATAAACTACAGACAGCATTTCTCCCAAATTACAAATAAAAATATTCTCATTTAGAGCATTTATTTACAGAAAATGAGAAATGACTGAAATAAAAAAAAAAAAAAGATGCAGAGCTTTCAGACCTCAAATAATGCAAAGAAAACAAACAAGTTCATATTCACAAAGTTTTAAGAGTTCAGAAATCAATATTTGGTGGAATAACCCTGGTGGTTTTTAATCACAGTTTTTGTTCATGCTTCTTGGCATCATGTTCTCCTCCACCAGTCTTACACACTGCTTTTGGATAACATTATGCTGCTTTACTCCTGGTGTAAAAATTTGATTATATTCCAGAGGTTTTCAATTTGGTAAAATCAAAGAAATGCATCATTTTTTTAAGTGATCTCATATTTTTTCCATATATATTAAACCCTGAAATATGGTGCCATATCACCCACCCCTAATTATCACTATCATTTTTACTGTTTTTATCAAAAGAAAAATTCACACTGTTCTCATTATTTCTCATTATATATCTACTAGATACAGATTATATCTGTCCAGTATCATTTATTCTACTTTAATCCTGGATATATGGAGATATTTAGAGTTATTCTGTTACGAATCTGATAAAACTCTTGTATTTTTTTTATATCTCAGTTAGGGGTGTGCCATTTCATATTGTATCGTATGCAATAATACAATTAAATTTTCATTTTGTTGCAGTAGTGTATTCTTTAAATAATTTAATTTGTTATTCAGTGTTTTTTTTCTTATCGCCAAGAGTATCGATATTGCAAACATACCTTGAAATATTGTGATATTATATTAGGGCCATATCGCCCACCCCTAATATGAAGATAATCTTACATATATATACACAACTGGTTAAAATCACTCCCATCTTTTACCTTTTTTTTGCTTTTTAAACTCTTCAAGTGCAGGCTAAACCCGAAATAGTTCAAAATACAGTGTAGAAAACATTGCAGGAAACTGCCATGAATTTTAAGGAAAACTTAAAAAACATAAAAACTGAAAAAAGTCCAAAAAAAATGAAGAAAAAAAAATAATATACTGTTTAAAAAAAGATGGGGGGATTTTCTAGCAAAGTATTCATTGGTTAACAACAGCAACAACAACTTACAGCTGGTTCTAATATAAATTAAAAAATCAATTTTCAAAGTTTTTATAATAAAGCAGTTACTCTCTACTGCAGCAGCATTTACACACTTACAGCACATTCACACTTTCATCATCAGAATATCTAGAAAAAACTAGGGATGTTACAGATGAAGGCAAAGAGTGGTGAGTACTGTTTCCTACACGTTTAAATAAAGACCCACATGGAAACAGCTTTAGCTTTAGCCGTTAGCTCAGATTAGCTCAGCAGCAACATGTAGAAAAGTTAGCGTAGCTACATATATATTAGCATGCTGAGCTATATATATTCATACTGAGCCTTGTGTTTAGAGTTGAGTAACATCAGCTGCAGTTTCCTGTTTCATCACTAAAAACATGACACACACCAAACCCAGTATCATCCCTGAGCTCATCCAGAGACTACAGTCCTTCTAATGAATGCTACGTTTACTTTAAGCTTCATCCACTGCTGACACAGATGTGCAAATGCACACTCAAACAGACTGTCCATTCAGTTCTGACTGCTGACGAACTGCCAATAGAATAGGACTTTTTAAAGCAGATACATAAACAAACATGTTGAAACCATGCCAAAGCTAATACCAGGAACTGTTCTCTGAAATGAATGATGAAGCTCAAAAATGCATGAGGTTCATATTGCAATGCAATCAGATTTATGCATAACATCTGCATAAACATTTTAGAAAGCTTTTCTCTCTCTGTTCATAACATAAAGTCTGTAAGTTTTGGGATTTGGGGGATTTAGCTCCCTCTCTGGTGAGAATGGGTAATTACACCGTGCATGCGGAAGAATCATTTTAAACTGTGCGGGTGTGATGCGGTCTCCTTTCAGAGCAGATGAATCCGATTCCAGGTTATGTTCAGTCAGAAACTTCACTCGTTTCTTTGGTTTTACTATGAGTGAATGAGCTACTGAGCTCTGAGTTTCCTCTTCTGAAGTCTCCATTGCTCCACCAGCCGCTCGCGTTCAGTAAAACTGAGCCGGATCCTCTTTTAGAGGCTGTACGTGTGACGTAGAAGAAGAACTCCCGCCAAAAGCGACCCCACACGCCAGTTTTTAGAATAAATATATTAGATTATATATTAGCAGGGATGGTGGTTTAGTACACTGGTACCATTAAATACAATATTTTATCCATATTCTTCCCCACTCAGAAATGAGTTTGCTTTTAGTTTAAAAACAAAATAACACAGACTGCCACTTTGATTTAAGCATTTACATATATTTTATCTAGTTTTTACCAATAGTTTTTTTTTTGCAGTGCACTTTTACAATGCTTAGTAAGACTCACATTCTTATTAGAGAATAACATAAGAGTTATTGATTTAAAACAAGTTAATTTTACATGTTAAAACTTGGTTTAACTCTATTTATGCAGTGTATACAGAGTGTTTCCTGCAGGTCGACACTTTTCCATGACCTAATTCAGCTGCGTTTCATTTCTGGACACAAACATTACCCTGAATACACACCGCCCTGCTGAATACACACTGGATACACTCACAGGCCCGGCCTGCCAACGGCCTGAACCCACAGAGGCCCATTGTTACTGATCCCTCACTCCTGAGCTCCACACCTTCCCTCCCACTGGCTCTACAGGACTATACAGACCTCTACAGACCTCTACAGGACTTTACAGAACTCCACAGGACTCTACAGAATTCTACAGGACTCTGTATAACCTCTACAGGACTCTGTATGACCTCTACAGGACTCTACAGAACTCCACAGGACTCTACAGACCCCTACAGACTTCTACAGGACTCTGTAGACCTCTATAGGAGTATACAGGACCTAACAGACCTCTACATGACTCTACAGGACTCTATAGGACTCTGCAGGACTCTACAGGACTCTATATATGTATAGTACACTATAGTTTAGTTCAGTTTAGTACAGTTCAGTACTAAATATTACAGTTCAATACTGTACTAAGCTGAACTAAACTCTACTGTACTGAACTGTATTTTACAGTACAGAACTGTACTAAACTGAACTAAATACTGTATAATACAGTTTAGTACAGTTATGGACAGTTTAGTACAGTTCAGTACTGTATAGTACAGTTCAGTACAATTCAGTACTGAATAGTACAGTTTAGTACAGTTCAGAACTGTATCGTATAATTAAGTACTGGTCAGTACTGTATAATACAGTTTAGAACAATTCAGTACTGTACAGTACAGTTCTGTATAGTTCAGTACAGTTCAGACCTATATAGTACAATTTAGTACAGTTCATTACTGTATAGTACAGTTTAGAACAGTTCAGTTGTGTATAGTACATTTCTGTATAGTTTTGTACTGTATAATACTAAAGTATCAATAATAAAGTTTAGTACAGTTCAGTACTGTTTAGTTCAGTTCAGAACAGTTTAGTACAGTTTACTTTACAGTTATATAAAGTTTAGTACAGTTTACTTCTGTACAGTATAGTACAGTTCTCTACAGTTTAGTACAGATTAGTGCAGTTCAGTACTGTATACTACAGTTCAGTTCTATATAGTGCAGTTCAATACTGTATAGTATAGTTCAGTACAGTAAATTTTAGTACTGTATAGTACAGTTCTGTACAGTTTACTTCTGTACTGTATAGTACAGTTTAGTGCAGTTCAGTACTGTTTATTTCAGTACTGTTTATGACAGTGTTCTACAGTGAGATCAGACTGATCCTGGTCCAGTTTAACAGCAGTTATTAGAAGGTTGAGTACTGTATAGTCCAGTACTGTATAGTTCAGTAGTGTATATTACTGATTTAAAAGCAGTAATAAGTGAGTTCAGTCCAGTATAGTTCAGTACTGTATAGTTCAGTACAGTATAGTTCAGTACTGTATAGTTCAGTACAGTATAGTTCAGTACTGTATAGTTCAGTACAGTATAGTTCAGTACTGTATAGTCCAGTACTGTATAGTTCAGTAGTGTATATTACTGATTTAAAAGCAGTAATAAGTGAGTTCAGTCCAGTATAGTTCAGTACTGTATAGTTCAGTACAGTATAGTTCAGTACTGTATAGTTCAGTACAGTATAGTTCAGTACTGTATAGTTCAGTACAGTATAGTTCAGTACTGTATAGTCCAGTACTGTATAGTTCAGTAGTGTATATTACTGATTTAAAAGCAGTAATTAGAGAGTTCAGTCCAGTATAGTTCAGTACTGTATAGTTCAGTAAAGTATAGTTCAGTACTGTATAGTTCAGTAGTGTATATTACTGATTTAACAGCAGTAATTAGAGAGTTCAGTACAGTATAGTTCAGTACAGTATAGTTCAGTACTGTATAGTTCAGTCCAGTATAGTTCAGTACTGTATAGTTCAGTAGTGTATATTACTGATTTAACAGCAGTAATTAGAGAGTTCAGTACAGTATAGTTCAGTACAGTATAGTTCAGTACTGTATAGTTCAGTCCAGTATAGTTCAGTACTGTATAGTTCAGTACAGTATAGTTCAGTACTGTATAGTTCAGTAGTGTATATTACTGATTTAACAGCAGTAATTAGAGAGTTCAGTACAGTATAGTTCAGTACAGTATAGTTCAGTACTGTATAGTTCAGTCCAGTATAGTTCAGTACACTATAGTTCAGACCAGTATAGTTCAGTACAGTGTAGATCAGTACATTATAGTTCAGACCAGTATAGTTCAGTACAGTGTAGATCAGTACAGTATAGTTCAGTACTGTATAGTTCAGTCCAGTATAGTTCAGTACTGTATAGTTCAGTACAGTATAGTTCAGTACTGTATAGTTCAGTAGTGTATATTACTGATTTAACAGCAGTAATTAGAGAGTTCAGTACAGTATAGTTCAGTACAGTATAGTTCAGTACTGTATAGTTCAGTACACTATAGTTCAGACCAGTATAGTTCAGTACTGTATAGTTCAGTCCAGTATAGTTCAGTACAGTATAGTTCAGACCAGTATAGTTCAGTACTGTATAGTTCAGACCAGTATAGTTCAGTACAGTGTAGATCAGTACATTATAGTTCAGACCAGTATAGTTCAGTACACTATAGTTCAGTACAGTATAGTTCAGTACTGTATAGTTCAGTCCAGTATAGTTCAGTACACTATAGTTCAGTACAGTATAGTTCAGTACTGTATAGTTCAGTCCAGTATAGTTCAGTACAGTGTAGATCAGTACATTATAGTTCAGTCCAGTATAGTTCAGTACTGTATAGTTCAGTCCAGTATAGTTCAGTACAGTGTAGATCAGTACATTATAGTTCAGTCCAGTATAGTTCAGTACTGTATAGTTCAGTCCAGTATAGTTCAGTACTGTATAGTTCAGTCCAGTATAGTTCAGTACAGTGTAGATCAGTACATTATAGTTCAGTCCAGTATAGTTCAGTACTGTATAGTTCAGTCCAGTATAGTTCAGTACTGTATAGTTCAGTCCAGTATAGTTCAGTACAGTATAGTTCAGACCAGTATAGTTCAGTACTGTATAGTTCAGACCAGTATAGTTCAGTACAGTGTAGATCAGTACATTATAGTTCAGACCAGTATAGTTCAGTACACTATAGTTCAGTACAGTATAGTTCAGTACTGTATAGTTCAGTCCAGTATAGTTCAGTACACTATAGTTCAGTACAGTATAGTTCAGTACTGTATAGTTCAGTCCAGTATAGTTCAGTACACTATAGTTCAGTACAGTATAGTTCAGTACTGTATAGTTCAGTCCAGTATAGTTCAGTACAGTGTAGATCAGTACATTATAGTTCAGACCAGTATAGTTCAGTACACTATAGTTCAGTACAGTATAGTTCAGTACTGTATAGTTCAGTAGTGTATATTACTGATTTAACAGCAGTAATTAGAGAGTTCAGTACAGTATAGTTCAGTACAGTATAGTTCAGTACACTATAGTTCAGACCAGTATAGTTCAGTACACTATAGTTCAGACCAGTATAGTTCAGACCAGTATAGTTCAGTACATTATAGTTCAGTACTGTATAATAGTGAGTTTTTCTCACCACTTGCGCGAGTTTCAGCAGCCCGGGGAAAGTCCTGATGTAGCCGAGGTTGAGGAAGCCTCCGTCGGCGGAGGAGCTGCTGGTGGTGGTGGTGGTCCGGGTGGTGACCACGGTATGGGACATGGCGGCTGGCCGGAGATGGAGGCTGTAGGTCGGCTGTAGTTTGGATGAGAGCCGCGGGTGGAGGTTCTGGTTCTGACTGAACCCACGAGGAAAATCCGCCCTAAACACTGCACTCTCACTATGGGTGTGACTGAGAGGGGGAGGGGCGAACTCACCGCCCGTATTCCGGGAAGCCACGCCCCCTGAGTTCTGATTGGCTAATAATAAATAATACTAAATAAGTCAAAAACAAAAATAATAATATTTATAAAAATATCTAATACTTGTATAATAACTATGAATAATGAATGTGAAACAACTTTCATGTACTTAAATACATATATATTTTTTTTTTCAAAAAAGTGGATAACTTAATTATCTCATTCTCACGCCTTAATAAGTCACCCCCAATAACTTAATTATCTTGTTCACATGCCTCAAAAATCATCACCACAACGCAATTATCTTTATTATACCCATGACTTCATTATCTTGTTCCAACGCCTTAGTAAGTCAATCCCACAACCTAATTATCTTTATTAGACCCATGACTTCAGTATCTTGTTCCCATGCCTTAATAAGTCATCCCCACAACTTAATTATCATTAATATACCCATGACTTCATTATCTTGTTCCCACGCCTTAATAAGTCATCTCCACAACTTAATTATCCTAATTATACCCATGACTTCATTATCTCATTCCTACGCCTTAATAAGTCATCCCCACAACTTAAGTCAAGTCAAGTCAAGTAGTTTTTAGTCAGCTGATGAGGGAGATGTAAGAGCTTGTTCGTGTTTTGCCATTTCGCACAAGCTAATGTTTTGTATAGAATATAAACCTATTTTATTTTAACTTGTTTTTATTTTAACAAAAAATGTGCAATATGTAGAACACAGCAGGATTATTAATGCATGTAAATAAACAATTAACATACATTGTGTAGCCTCTTCTTTTTATTATTATTACTATAATAATTATTATTATTATTTTATTTCTAATTCTATTAATAATTATTGGTATCAACATTTAGTGCAATGGTGTTCCTTACCTCTAAAGGCTAACGGTTTAATTAGGATAATTAACCAGTTTTTAATCAAAAAATAAGTTAACTTTTTTAATGTTTCATTACTTTTTTACTTTTAAAAGACCAACCTATAAAATTGAAACATAACATTGCAATTTTGTTTTAGTTTTTGCAAATATGTGATTTTTGTTTTCATATTTTTCATATTTTATGTTGATTACTCTAATTAATGCAAGCAGGAGAACTTTCATACTGTACTAAAAATTCTTGTAGCTATTTTTAAATTATCTTTAAACTTTAAAACGGGTCAATTTGAGCCGTAAAATAACAGGAGGGTTAAAGAAAGAAAATATATAAAAGAAAACATATATACATATTATAAAGGCATTGGTCAGGATTATTTGTCTTGATAATAAGAAACAAATACAAGAAAAAATATATAACTATATAAATAAATAAATAATAAAAAAAAGTCTAAAAATAATAAAAAAAAAAAACGGTCTAAAGACGTTTCTCGTGCTCCTGATCTACAATTGGCTGGCGGTGTAAGCAAGCACATACTACGAACCAATCCAAGCGCAGTAGGGCGGGGCCTGTCTGAAAACGGGTGGGTTATAAAGGGGAAGGGGAAGTACTTTCACAAACTGCTGCTCACCATCAGAATCAACAACAATAGATCAGAGTTTACAGAAAGATCTGGAACTCAGTGAGGATCAGATACTGCTGTACTATATACTGTACTGCTGTATATATATATATATATATATATATCACCATCTTTAATCATTTACTGCAGGAAATTAAACATATACAAATTATATATACACTACTTTTCAAAAGTTTTAGAACATCTAATTTTTTCTTTTTATTTTGGCCATATAAGCTCTTTAGATCCAGTAAATTACTGGAAATGGTACAAAAAATCGACTAATCTAGTGTAGACACAATTCAGTCAAGGCCTTTAAAGACAATAATGAACTTAAAAATGGGAAAAAATGCATGTTGTATTCTAAAAACATGTAAAAGTATATTGTGAAAAAGAAAGCCATGGAAAATCTAATATATATATATATATTTTAAATAGGGAGTTTTTTTTAGCAAACTCTTCATTGGTCAACATTTTACAGATTGTAATTAGTAATGGAAATTTAAAAAATAATAAATTTCCGATCTCTTGGAAGAGATTTACACACTTACACATTTACAGCACATCCACACATTCACACTTATCATCATAATAACTAGAAAAAGACACAGAAACACAGATAAAACTCTGTAACTTTTAAAAGTTATTTTCTTTAGATTAGAAATTACAGATAAAACCAGAGAGTGGTGAGTACTGTTTCCTACACCTTCAAATAAAGACTCTTGGAAACAAAAGAGAAAAAAACTGCTACAGGAAGACGTCTGGCTGACCCACATGGAAACAGCTTTAGCTTTAGCCTTTAGCTCAGATTAACATGATTAAGGACTGACTGTAAGCCATATCTGGAGGGGATTAGTTTCTCAGGGGGTTCTGAGGTAATTTTCTCTCTCTTTTATGGGGGTTTTTATCCTCTATGATTTTATTCCCGTCCAGAACGACCATGTACATGTTTTCACACAGATGTCCTCTGATAATTAATTACAGGCTAAATTATCTACTGTTTTTCTCTAAACTCTTTTTGTGGTCCTCCGGTAATTTTAGTCCCGTCCAGACTCACATCTCTGAGTTTCGTCTCCTTGCGTTTAATAAAATAGCTTTTTGTCCACTGCTGCACACCGTAAAGTAATTACACTTTGGGCACAGCATTTCCACGGAGATCCATGTTAAAAACTCAACAGGGAGTGGAAATGGAGGAGCTACTGAAAGCCGCGATGTCATTTGATCGAGAAAAAAGCCTAAAAACTCACTGGTCCTTCTGTTTTTATCAATTCCAGTTTGGATGCAGGAGTTTTATCACTAAAGAGAAGAAGTGCACAAATCATGCAAATATGTCTATAAAGACACGAATGAGCTTTGAGTTTGAGAGATTGGAGAGTAGAGGAAGAACTTGACTGGCCTGAACTGAGTCCTGAACTCCTTAACCTGATAGAAAGGTCAAAAATTCCCATAAACAGAAAATGAGAAATGGCTGAAATAACAAAAAAAGATGCAGAACTTTCAGATCTCAAATAATGCAAAGAAAACAAGTTCATATTCATAAAGTTTTAAGAGTTCAGAAATAATCAATATTTGGTGGAATAACTCTGGTTTAATCACAGTTTTAATGCATCTCGGCATCATGTTCTCCTCCACCAGTCTTACACACTGCTTTTGGATAACTTTATGCTGCTTTACTCCTGGTGCAAAAATTCAAGCAGTTCAGTTTGGTGGTTTGATGGTTTGTGATCATCCATCTTCCTCTTGATTATATTCCAGAGGTTTTATATTTGGTAAAATCGATGTATATATATATATATATATTTCCATACATACATATTTCCATATATGTAGACAGAGGCTGTAGTAAAGGACCAGCCGGGTCCATATGTTGTGAGCAGTCACTCCTCGGTCTGGATGCTGGAATGCTTTATTATAAACTGTGGGAGATGTTTATAGAACAGCTGGGACTGGGTCTGAAGAACTGGACCCCAGTGGGTGTGTCTTAATCCACTATAATGGAATGCACTTAGTGTAAAGTGCACAGTTACAACAGGAGTGAATCAAGAAAGGAATTTTACAGCCATAACATTAAAACCAGCTCTATAATGTCTAATAGTGTGCAGGTCCTCCTCAAACCTACTCAAGTTCTGAAGGTACCATGTGATCCTGTAGGCTAGGTGTCCTCAACCGTTTCCATGAGACAAAAAAAAAAGGTTTTATATTGATTTATTTTTGTTTCCACAAAGCTGGAAGGCATGAAATTGTCCAAAATCTCTTGGTTTGCTGAATTATTAACAGTTCCTTTCACTGGAACTAAGAGTCTGAGCCCATCTCCCGAAAAAACTGCCCCACACCACAATCAGCGTTAGAATCACTTCTAATTGTTGCACATACAAGGAATTTGGCTTGGTGAGAGCAACACATGTATGACATGTGACAGTTAAACAGACTATTGACAAAAATTAAACTACGAAAGAAGGTACAGTAAAAAATAAATAGAATATTTAAAAATAGTTAAAAGTACTGAAGAGCAATAGAAGCTAAGAGATAAGCAAAGCAAAGCAATTGCTCATTATCCCCCCTCCACCAAACTTTACACTCGGCACAATATATACATCACAGAACATTCCATGACATCACAGAACGTGTCATACACAACATTCTGTGACATCACAGAACATTCTGTTATCTTAATAAGAGCCAGTTTCATCATCATTTTGTTTTTGATGGTCTTTGCGGTGACTGAGTAGTTGTTTCTTCTCATAACCTGGATTCGAACATTACTGAAATACTCTCTATTCACTGTATAGAGGTACTACTTTGTTTTTCTTCATGGTTTGAATGAGTTTAGCATTAATCTGCAGTACAGAACATTTTAAAATAATCCTCTAATCTACCAGTCGGTCCCACAAACCCTATTTATGGTTAGTGAACTGGTGTGAGGGTGGTTCATGTGGTTTCCTGTAGTTGTTGGAGTGCGTCCCAGTTCTCAAAAAAGCCAAAAAGCTAAAGCGCCGCGTTCAAAACCACAATAAATCCACACTTTTACTGGGTCAGAAAAGGCTTACTAGCAAATTTACAGCACAGCCTGAAAGCCCCAATTAAAGTAACAGGGTGGTAAACTGGACTCACTGGTATTCACTTCACTGTATAAAGTAAAGCCTGGAAGTGCAGTCCTGTAGAAACGCTGTCACTTCCTGTGGGTAACACCTACTCGGAGGATACATTGGTTGCCATGGCGATGGAGTAAATAACAGCTCATTATTGGAGTAGTGTTGTCGTAAACAGGAAATAAACACAGTGTAGTCTCTGAGGAAGTAGAACATACTGATAACACACTGCAGTTTGGTGCGACTGCATTTACAACAGGTTTGAATTTATATATATATATATATATATATATATATATATATATATATATATATATATATATATATATATATAGCTCTGGAACAAAATAAGACATCACTATAAAATGATGAGTTTCTTTGATTTTACCAAATTGAAAATCTCTGGAATATAATCAAGAGGAAGATGGATGATCACAAACCATCAAACCACCAAACTGAACTGCTTGAATTTTTACACCAGGAGTAAAGCAGCGTAAAGTTATCCAAAAGCAGTGTGTAAGACTGGTGGAGGAGAAAGAACATGATGCCAAGATGCATGAAAAAAAAAACTGTGATTAAAAACCAACCAGGGTTATTCCACCAAATATTGATTTCTGAACTCTTAAAACTTTATGAATATGAACTTGTTTTCTTTGCATTATTTGAGGTCTGAAAGCTCTAAATCTTTTTTATTATTATTTCAGTCATTTCTCATTTTCTGCAAATAAATGCTCTAAATGAGAATATTTTTATTTGTAATTTGGGAGAAATGTTGTCTGTAGTTTATAGAATAAAACAACAATGTTCATTTTACTCAAATATAATCCTATAAATAGCAAAATCAGAGAAACTGATTCAGAAACTGAAGTGCTCTCTTATGTGCCAGAGATTTCTGTATTCAGTCTTCAGCTGACACTCTTTGAGGATTCTTCCTCACCTCATTGATTCTTCATTCTGCGCTGTGCTCTTACAGTCACCTTTACAGGACTTTACCACTCCTAGAGAGAGTAGCTCCAGTAACAGTGCTGAACTTTCTCCATTTGTAGAGCGTCTGTCTTGTAGACCGTGGACACATGAACATCAAGGCTTTTAGAGATACTTTTTCTGTAACCCTTTCCAGCTTCATGCAACAAGTCAACAATTCTTGAACGTAGGTCTTCTGAGAGGCATTCGCTCGGGATCAAGCGATGCTTCTTAAGAACAGCAAACTCAAAACTGCTGTGTGTTTTTATTTTATAGGTCAGGGCAGCTTTTTCTCATCACATCCTGCCTCCAATTAGCTTTTAGAAAACTCATTAGTCTCAGGGTTTACATACTTTCCTCCCCTCTCTGTGAATGTTAACAAGTTGTGTTCAATAAAACCATGCAAATATATAATTTGTTTGTGTGGTTTTAGTTTAAGCAGACTGTGTTTGTCTATTGTTGTGACTTAGATGAAGATCAGAACACATTTAATGACCAATTTACATTATATATATATATATGTATGTATAGCTGTGGTCTTCATTAGGCCTGTTTAAGGGCTGTTTTTATGAGGTGTTGTCCCCTCTGTTGCTAAGCAACAGTAACAACGTAACTAAAGTGTGAATAATGCTGCAGTCACTAGAAATTAGACTGAAGGACAGATAGTCTGTGGTCTGTCTCTGGAACGAACGCTAGCTAAGTAATCGCTAACTAAATAGCCTCATTCATAGCCTGCTCTGTTAGCGTAGCATGTTAGCATAGTAGAGTCAGTGTCTGTTAATAGTGTGGAAACCTAAACAGCACTAAATAGCACTGGATTCCTTCCTATTCTCTCCTTTTCCTGTCTAAAATCAGCTTTACTTCTAATTATTTTAAGCCGAATTCTACGTAAAATCCACTATTTTTAGCCTATAAACATTTGGGGCCACGATAGAAATGGCTTCTATCCCTATTGAATAAATAAAGTAGATTAAAGGATACTAAGCTTTACTTTTTTTGTATAAAAATAGTACAAAAGTCTTACTTAAAATGTGCTAAGTGTTCTTAACTGTACTAAAATGGAACAATTTTAAGTATACTTATGTAACATTAAAACCTTTAAATTCCTTCATATATGTAAACCCATAATATATGAATTCTAATATATTTAATAATGAGTATTACAGCTGTATCACTATTTATTATACACCAGGTTTATTAGAGTATATGTACTAAGAATTGATGTTAAATATATGTGATCTATTTTCTTTTGTAGGTAGCACACTTCTAGTATACTTTGTTTGGTATAATAATATATTTTAATATACTGTACTACAATTTTTAATGTGTTACACATTTACTTTAATTTATTTAAATTATTAGTGGTAGTTTAATTAAAGTAAAGTTTCTAAAATGTTACATGATATATATATTGCACTTTTAGTGAACTGTTGTGTAACAGATGTTTTTTAACACACTTTGCTAAAAAATGTACAAAAGTATATTTGGAAATAAGTGTTTTAGAACTGTATTGAATTACATACTAATTAGAACTAAAAGTGTACTTCATAGTAGTCTATTTTAATCAAAATACACTATATTGTACTTTTTACTTTCAAAACATGATGAAAGCATAATATTAATGTACTTTTAATATATTTTAAGTAAGTACATAAATCTGTTACTATGTTTACAGCATATTTAGACATTTTCTAATATGTTTTAAGTACAATTAAGTATATATATATATATATATATTTTTTTTTTTTACCTGGGTAAATACATTAATACCAGTGCACTTCATAATCGTTTAGAAACATAAACTATATATTTAAAGGGGTCATATTATGTAAAACTCACTTTTTGATTGTTTTTGTATTTCTACTTGGGTCTCGTTTGCTCCTATAAACACTATAAAAACTCCCAAACCAAAAAAAATACATTCATTCATTCATTTCCTATGAATCTGTTGAAAGAGTTCAGGAATCATTTGCTTCTATAATAGAAATGTACTAAGAATTGATGTTAAATATATATGTGATATATTTACATTACAGTACAAATATACATGCTTCTTGTTCCTGTTTTTTGTAAGGCGCACACTTCCAGTGTACTTCGTTGGGTATAAAATATGTTTTAATATACTGTAAATATATATATATGTATATGTAAATATATTTTTTAATTTACTTTCTAAAAAGTTACATGATATATTGTACTTCAAGTGAACTACTGTAACACACTTTGCTAAAAAATATACAAAAGTATATTTGGAAATAAGTATTTTAGAAGTATACTGAATTACACTAAACTGAAAGTGTACTTCATAGTATATATATATATATATATATATATATATATATATATATATATATATATAAATATATATATAAATATATATATAAATATATATATATAAATATATATTTTAAGTAAAGACGTAAATCTGTTAGTATATTTACAGCGTACTTATACATTTCTCAATATGTTTTAAGTACAATTAAGTCTATAAATATATATTGTGTGACATATATATATATATATATATATCAGGTGACACAGGTTTAAATCCTTGGTTCTGCTTCCCCCTGGTGGCCAAATCTATAACAGCAGCATGAACTGTCTGTAATTATGTCAACTGACCAGACAATGAAGGAGCAAATGAACTTATCCTGTACAACAGAGGAAACTCTCGCTCTTCCTTTCCTGGTGTAGTTCTGATGAGTGACAGTTATTATATGCCATCAATATAAAGTTTTTGATGGTATGTGCAGTGACTGCACTTGAGGGTTTTTTTTGGATTCACATACCTTCATTTTTTTTCTTAGAGTCAATTTTCTTCTTTACTAGTATTAATCTCAGTAGTCATACTGTGCTTTATTGGTGTATATTATGGTGGTATATTAAAAATTTGGTTAAAAAATGTAGTAGACTACTTTCTCTTGAAAGCAAGACTAAAACACATATGGTCTCACATTATAAACTGGCTCGGACAGCTCTGATCTGCACCAACAAGGAGTTAACTAAACTGTTACATGGAGCAAAAACAGCGCTCTGGAAATAAACAAAAAAATAAATAAACAGATAAAAATAGTGTTCAGTTTAAAATCATTCATTATAAACCCCACCATTATTAATAGTGAAACAATCAAACAGGTGCAGTCATATAAATATCTTGGTTAAATAATCTAATATCCATCCATCCATCCATCCATCCATCCATCCATCCATCCATCCACCCACTAAAACGTGTTAAAACCAACAGAATTAATTAGTATTTGCCCAGTTAGTATTTGGTGTTCAGCCTTTGGCCAAATGTTGTTCATTTTGCTCGGTTTCAGACTTTTATAAATCACTTTTTTAGGTAATTTATTTGATCATTTTAGAAAACAGGTGTTTTAGTACCAGAGCCGGCAGCATTTTATTATTAGCAGTGATAAATTCATCTACTAATATCATTTAACATTTCCTTTTATCATTGCAATGAAATGGGTTAATACTGGGTATGACCATAATATAACCTTAAATTCAGTGTTTCAAAATGTTCTGTATTGTAGATTAATACTAAAGTCATCCGAACTATGAAGACAAACATCTGGAATTATTTATTTTATTTAAAAAGTGTTAAACAAAACATAATGTGTTTTATATTTTACATTCTACAAGATAGCACCTAGTCACCTGGAATTCAGGCTTTCAGTTAACAGCTGTGCTGAACTCATCAAGAGTTAATTACTTGAATTTCTTGTCTCTTAATAAAGTGTTTGAGAGCATCAGTTAAAGTAAAGTAGTGAAGAGGTAGAGTTACAGGTATACAGTGAATAGTGAATATTTGAGTAATGTTCGAATCCAGGTTATGATAAGTGAGAAATACTCAACTAAATAAAGAAAAAATGACTTTAACTTTGAAAGTAACCTCAAGTGCAGTCGCCGCAAAGACCATCAAAAACATTATAATGATGGAACTGGCACTCATCAGAACCACCCCAAGAAAAGTATAAAAGAGCGAGAGTTTCCTCTGTTGTACAGGATAAGTTCATACATGATTTCTTATGTGTTTCTTCATAGTCTGATAGATCACTTCACTACTCAGTTACTATGTAGAGAAAAACTATCAGCACTTCTGAGTTTTAAGGCGGTTTGGAGAAGTTCTATATTTAGAGGTATGAGTGTAGTGGGGGGCGGGGCGTCTGGGGGGGGTGGTATAATATAGAGCTGGAGCTACAGGAGGGACTACAGGACAGCTATGGACCTCAGGACCTTCAGCATCAGCATCACCCTGCTGCTGCTCCAGTCGACAGGTAATATCACCTGCTCTACTGAACAGCTCAGACTATCACATTACATCACAGTATTTCAGTATTGATGAGATAATGAGTTTTATCACAGGTGGATGATAGGTGGTTGTTGTAATGTCTTTAAGTTGCTAAGTGGTTGCTATAATATTTCTGAATGGTTGCTATACTACTTTCAGGTGGTTACTATAGTGTTTCTAAGTGGTTGCAATACTACTTTTAGGTGGTTGCTATGGTGTTTCTGCACTGTTGCAATGTTACTCTTAGGTGGATGCTATTGCATTGCTAAGTTGTTGTTGCTTTTAGGTGGTTGGTATGCTGTTTTTATGTAGTTGCTATAGCGTTGCGAAGTGGTTGCTATGCTGCTTTTAAGTGGTTGATATAGTGTTTCTAAATGGTTGCTATGGTGTTTATAGGTGGTTGCTATAGTGTTACTAAGTTGTTGTTGCTGTTTTATCTCAGGTGGTTCCTATAGTGTTTCAAAATAGTTGCTACAATGTCTATTTACCATCTCAAGTAGTTGTTATGTTGCGCACAGGTGGTCGCTATAGTGTTGATAAGTGGTTGCTACTGTATACTACTTTTAGGTGGTTGCTATAGTGTTTCTACTTAGTTGCAATGGTACTCTTAAGTGGAATGCTATAGTGTTGCCAAGTAGTTGTTATTTTATTTCAGGTGGTTGCTATAGCGTTAGTAAGTGGTTGCAATGGTACTTTTAGGTGGTTGCTAAGCTGTGTTTAGATGATTGCTGTATTGTTGATAAGTGGTTGCTATTTTATTTGTGTGGTTGCTATAATGCTTTTAGGTGGTTGCTATGATGTTGCTAATTGGCTTCTATGATGTTTCTAAGTGTCTGTTATGTATTTTTTAGGGGGTTGCTATAGTGTTTCTAAGCGGTTGCTATTTTATTCCAGGTTGATGCTTTGGTGTTGTTTAGTGGTTGCTTTTTTATTCCAGGTTGTTGCTATAGTGTTGCTAAGTTGTCACTATACTACTTTTAGGTGTTTGCTATAGTGTTTTTAAGTGGTTGCTATTTTATTCCTGGTGGTTGCTATGGTGTTTCTAAGTGGTTGCTATGTTACTTATAGGGGGAAACTATAGTGTTTCTACGTGGTTGCTATGCTGTGCTATGCTTTATGTGGCTGCTATAGTGTTGCCAAGTGGCTGCTATGAAGTTTCTAAGTGTATTTTTAAGGTGGCTGCAATAATGTTTCAAAGCGGTTGCTATTTTGTTCCAGGTGGATGCTATGGTGTTGCTTGGTGTCTGCAATGGTACTTCCTGAAGTCTTGCTTGGTTATTGTTAGTGTTGCTAGGTGATTGCTGGGTTTGTGACCCCAGGTGTTACTAGGTAACGGCTGGGTTCGCTATCTTGGGTGGTTGCTCTGGTGTCTCCAGTGGTTGATAGTGTGCTTCCAAGTGATTGGCTGATTTGGGAGTTACTATTATATCTGTATCATTCATTTTAGCATTAGCAGATTAGCATAATGCTAATTGGTCCTCAAAAGCATGCATTGCGTATTCGTAATAAATAGAGTAAATTGATAGCATGCTATCATGGTAAAAAATTGACAAATGTTAACTAGCTCAGAATTTCTTCTTTTTAAAAGTAACAACATTAGCATTAGCTTTATTTTGCGCTGTAATTTATAGCGTTTGATTAGCGCTGATTTTCTGTCCGTAGCTCCGGCAGCTCATGATGACGGCTGGTCGATGACAGTTCCTCCGGAGGTCCTGGCTCGGGAGGGGTACCCGGTGGTGCTGCCCTGCTCGTTTACTCACCCCCACCAGACCCACCACTCCTCCATGCAGGTGGTGTGGCGCCTGGGTCACGGGCACACCGGCACGGTGCTGTTCCGCTGCTCCAGCCTGAACGGCAGCCAGCACTGCCAGCCACGCCCAAACCAGGACCAGCGCTACCGGCTGGAGGGGAACCACCGCGAGCACGACCTGTCACTGCGCATAAACAGCGCCGCCCTGCAGGACAGCGGGCGCTACTACTGCCGGGTCGAGCTGCCGGGACAACTGCACGGCAACTACGAGAATAAACTGGGGACGAGGCTGAGAGTGGAAGGTAAAATCCACTTAAATAAACACTGAATAGAGTTTAAATAGTAAAGAGTAAAAATACTTAACATAGTACTATAGTTATATAGTAACTATAGTTAACAGTACTGGGACACCTGCTCTTTCATTGGTCTCTCTGGAGGCAATAGCAAAAATTTTTAAAAGCCCGTAGTACAAGCCTGTTAGATGAGCTTAGTTGTCGGCATTGATAACGTAGCATTAGCGCCATTGGATAAGCTCGGTTATCTGCATTGGTATAGTGACTTTAGTCACATTGAATAAGCCCTTTAGATGAGATGATAGAGGAGCTCAGTCACTCACATTGCTAATTGCTAAAAATGTCATTAGGGACATTGGACGAACCCATTGTGTGAGACTTTGAATGAGCCAAGGTGCCAGCATTGCTAGCATAGCATTAGTGGCATTGGATGTGTGGCACGTTGGACACGTTTGGTCAACAGCACTGACATTAGCAACATTGGATAAGACCATAGGACGAACCCATAGAATGGGGCGTAAAATATGCCCAGGCGTCAGCATTGCTAACATTGTGTTAGCAACACTGAATGAGTCCGCTGGACAAACCCATTGAACTTGCTCTGATGTTAGCTTTTATAACTTGGAGTTAATGACATTGGACAAACCCATTGGATGAGACATTGGATGAGCCCAGGTGCCAACGTTGCTACTGTAGCATTAGCGGCGTTGGACGAGCCCGTTGGACAAGCTTGGTCGCTGGCATTGCTAATATTTGCAATAGAACCCATTGGACGACATGTTGGATATGCTGGGTTACTGGCATTGCTAACATGACAGTAGCTACATTGGACAAGTTCATTGGACAAGACGTTGGATCAGCTCAGTTGCCAGCATTGCTAACGTGAATTTAGCACCATTGTACAAGGTGTTGGATGAGCTTGAATACCGCCATTGCTAACGTGACATTGGACAAGCCCTATGGATGAGCCAATTGGACAAAACATTGAATAAACTAATGTGTTGTTAGGGACGATGCTAGTTGTAATGTGAGATAAGGACAGTAGCTGCGTAAATTTAGTAAGCATCCTGTTTTGTGAACTTCCTGATCCTGATTAAGCTACGCTGCAAATAGAAACAGAAACTGTAACTGGACTAAGGGGTCCGCTAGAGACAGTTACTCCAACAAAAGCAGAATAAACTCTTTTTAATACTCTTGATTTTGTAGGAAACAGTGAATGAGCAGCTGCCACAGTACTTCTATTTTGTTAATTTGTTATAATCCGTATTTTTAATGCTCTTTCTTTAATCCAGCTCCTCCCCGTATCCTGAGCCTGACCGTAGAGGGCGCTGTGGATGCCGGTCTGAAAGCCCTGTGCCGGGTCCAGGGCTCCCCCCTGCCTGACGTCCAGTGGATGGGTCCGGATGATTATTTGGAGGATGATACTGGACTCCCGCTCTCTCAGGAAGCCCCCGGTCAGCACCGGACCACCAGCCAGCTCCTGGACGTCCAGCCGGGGGGGCAGTACACCTGTACCGCCTCAAACCACCTAGGAAAGGACCAAGCCATGGTGTACATTCTACCCAGCGTTCCAGAGAAGATCACCAGTGAGACCCACTCTACTGCCCTGCCACTCATGCTGGGGTTAGCATTAGCGGCTAAAGTGGTGCTAGCCTTGGGTTTGGGGGGCTGGATACTTAACGCTTTCCACTCAAAGCAGCAAACAGAGGGTCCAGACTTTACTTCCTAAGGTTCATAAAGACGTAACCCTGCTGGTCATGTTTTAACGTTTCCATAATGTTAGAATTCATCTAGCTGGGAGTATTCGTTTTATGTAAGACGGGTTTTAATAACGTTGTGAAGTTTTCAGAACATTCCTGGAACATTATTTCTGAAACGTTCCAGGCTAACCTTTCTGGAACCTTTACAAAACATTGCTAAACATTCTTAAAACGTTCTCAGTTAGCTGGGAAGACTATTATAAGCCTATTAGATAACTGTCCAGATCACTGTCAATTTTGTAAAAGTAAAAGTTAATTTTACTAATTAGAAATTGGGAAATCAGCTGAATTGAAGACATTAAGTAGATATAACTGGGGTTTTTTTTCAAGTTATGTTAACTTAATGTCTACTATTTGATTGTTTAAGTGCTTAAATACTATATTAACTCTAAATTGTAATTTCTTTTGACAACTTATATGACCAAAGATAATATAACCAAATTTAACACAACTAACTTCAATGAAACATCAGTGTATAGTCTTTTCGACAAGGGCTACCTTCTCCTGGGTCTTTAATTAAGCGCATCAAAAAGAATAAGAGGATTGCATTAGTCGCTAAATATGATTATTGCTTATTGGTCACCGATATTGTATTAAAATAGCTGTACATCCCTTCCGCGACACTATTTTCACATTACATTCAGAGTTCCTTTACTGCAGTTCTTAAAAATGGTAACTTGCTCTCATGACCTACAACACAATGGCTAGGCAGTCAACCATTACACTGTATACAAAATACTGTATACTGTAAGCCTGGATGAGTTAAATTTACTTAAGAATTTGAGGGAACTGGTTGCCTTAAAAAAGTTAAGTAATGGGTAATGGGGGTATGGGTAAAACCCATAAGTTTACATAAAATTAGATAAATATTTAGAAACATTACTCAACTATTTTGAGTTAGTTGAACATTTGTGAGCACATTTACTGTACTATTCAAACTGAGATCTTTGAGTTGGATCAACTTAAAATAACTGAGTTTAGTCTGAGTTGCCATTGGCAGCTTCTTTTCCATTGGCTCCTGCCACAATCTATTTGCATACTGGGTGTGTCCTTCATTTTCTATAAAGTGAACAGTATTGAGAGAACAGCTAACAGAGAGTAACTCTAGCTCAGAAAATGATGCTTGTTCTTACAGCCTACAACACAGAGACCAAGCAGTTATTCATAATATACAGTATGATCTATAAACTTAACTAAGGTATAAGTTGAATCACTACAGTGATTATAGCTAATTATAGCTAATATGTGAATTAATGATTTTGAGAAAAGATAAAAATACTAATAGAAACTTGTTTTTTGCCCACATTTTCTCATGGTCATTAAGTCGTAACCCACTTTTATAGAATACAAACCAAACAATTTTATTTTTTAAAAACTGGCTTTAAAAACATTTAAACATATATATTGTCGCTTTTCAAAGAAAACACTTATCTCCAAAACAGCAACTTTACAGGAGAGAGAAAAAACCTTGTAAACTTTCAATGGAAGTCAATGTAAAAAGAGTTTATTTCAGGTCATTTTGAAGAGTTTCTATTGGTCCGTTCATCAAGAAATTTTGGCACAGTGTAAGGGACAGTTTATGTGTAAACTAAAAAAAGACGAAAATAGAGATAAGTGTTTTTCAGTGAATTTAAGAGCAATTGTTTAAAGAAACTGAGGCTAAAATGCACAAAATCCCCAGAAATAATAATAGACTACATCTAAACTGCACTCACTCAATCTCCTACCCACCTCTGCTTTAACTTTATTTTCTCAATAGTGAAGAACTGAATAGTTTAAAACAGCGACCAAATAATAAGCTTTAATGATCAATGACTGAATAATATCATTAAACTTAAGGAAGAGTATAAATCTGAATTATTGATCAGTAAATCTGAACTAATCTAGACTTAGCTAGAAAAGGAATGTGTGTTATATAAACTCCTACAGTAGAGTTTTAATGGAATTACTTGAATAAAGTGAATAAAAACCTGGTGTTTATTGACGAGTTTGCTCTTTTTTTTTACATTTTAACTCTTAACTCACATTATAAAGGTAAAGTTTTCCACTGTTTTAAATATAGCAGTGTTTCCTCTTTCAGAGTGAATCTGCCAGAGCCTCATGACTCTTACTGTCTCTGCCTCTCAGACACGTTTCATACATATATATATATATTACAGCTCTGGAAAAATTGAAGAGACCACTTCAGTTTCTCTGATTTTGCTATGAATTCTGCTTACATTTTTACATCAGGAGTAAAGCAGCATAAAGTTATCCAAAATCAGTGTGTAAGACTGGTGGAGGAGAACATGATGCCAAGATGCATAAAAAAAAACTGTGATTAAAAACCAACCAGGGTTATTCCACCAAATATTGATTATTTCTGAACTCTTAAAACTTTTTGTTATTTCAGTCATTTCTCATTTTCTGTAAATAAATGCTCTAAATTAGAATATTTTTATTTGGAATTTGGGAGAAATGTTGTCTGTAGTTTATAGAATAAAACAACAATGTTCATTTTAATTAAACATAAACCTATAAATAGCAAAATCAGAGAAACTGATTCAGAAACTGAAGGATCAATATCTTGATGCTACTTCCCTAAAATTAATTTTAGACAAGCATAACTAAAACATTCTATAACTCTCTTTATTGTTTTACGCATTATAGAATACAACTTCAGCCCCTTTCCAAAAAAATTACATTATTAATTATTGAAACTCCCAAGTTTCACGCAAAAATTACTTTTAATACACCAGATACGCAGGATTTATAACTATATTGCATAAATAAATAAACAGCAGACATACAGTACACTCTATAAAGTAAATTATACAGTTCGAAAAGCATTAGCAGATGTGACGTTAGCATTAGCAGATGTGATGATAGCATAAGCGGAAGTGAAGTTAGCATTAGCAGATATGATGTTAGCATTTTTAGATGTAATGTTAGCATTAGCAGATGTGATGTAATCATTAGCAGATATGATGTAATCATTAGCAGATGTGATGTTAGCATTTTAGATGTGATGTTAGCATTAGGTGATGTGATGTAAGCATAAGCGGAAGTGAAGTTAGCATTAGCAGATATGATGTTAGCATTTTTAGATGTAATGTTAGCATTAGGTGATGTGACATTAGCATAAGTAGACATGATGTTAACATTAGCAGATTTCATGTAAGCACTGGCAAATTTAATGTTAGCATTTGTAGATGCAAAGTTAGCATTAGCATGTGTGATGTAAGCATTAGCAGATGTAATGTAAGTATTAGCAGATGTGATGTAAGCATTAGCAAATCTGATGTTAGCATTAGCAGATGTAATGTAAGCATTAGCACATGTGATGTAAGCATTAATGGATGTAATGTTAGGATTAGCAGATGTGATGTTAGAATTAATAGAAATGCAAGCATTAGCAGATATGATGATAGCATTAGCAGGTATGATGTAAGCATTAGCAGATATGATGTAAGCATTAGCAGATATGGTGTAAGCATTAGCAGATGTAATGTAAGTATAAGCAGATGTAATGTAAGCATTAGCAGATATGATGTTAGCATTAAAAGATATCATGTTAGCATTAACAGATATCATGTTAGCATTAGCTAATTTAATGTTAGCATTAGCACATACGATGTTAGCATTAGCTAATTTAATGTTAGCATTAGCAGATATGATGTTAGCATTAGCATTCAGGAAATGGGGTTGATGAGATGCAGGTAGTTGGGTTCTTTGAAGCACATGGGTTTCATGGAGGTGCAGCACCGCGCACTGTTCCAGGTGTAGTTACCGTTTGGTTCCAGCTTTACGAAAACACACATGCCTTTCTCGGGACTGACCGGTTGGCCGCTGGCCCAGTTGGAGAAGCTGAAGTTCTGGCCGGTCTGCCAGTACCACTCGGAGGTCAACAGGCTACGCCGGAGGCCAATCCACGCCTGACCAGTCGCTCCGACTTCCTCCAGTTCTTGGATCATGTAACGCTGAGCTTCAGCCCAGCTGGGACTGGCCAGGTAACCACCCTTCAGCTTACAGTACTGACAAGACGCCGGCCAGCTAACCGACTGATCACTGACCTCCAACATCGCCTGAGAAACCAAGCAGCCTCTGGGGTCTGTAGGTAAACACAAACTCAATTCATGCTGGATACATTACATGTAGAATACAGTAGAATAACTCAAACAACCCCGCCAGGAAAAGCACCGCCTCTCGGGAGTGCGAATCCACATGTTCTTGGCTTGGAAATGTGGAAATACCCAATATACTGTTCTAAGCTACACTGACTCGTAATAAGTAATTAACAATAGTCATGTCATCTGCAGCCTCTTCCAAGAGGGGGTGCTTTTCCTGGCGGGGGTGCTGAATTTGGCACCATAGTAGTGGAAGTAGTCGAAATATATCTAATATATATAATGTGTAGTTTATTAGCTGATCAGTTGGATCCGGTGAAAGCATACAATTTCAGGGCAGTGACCAGGGTTAATAAACTCATTTAAACTAAGTATAGTTCTCTACTAGCCCTACTAGCTGTTTTTCCTAAAAGGAGGAACTTTGTCCTTGAACTGGCTCCGTGATTGGCGTTAAGAAATTTCCCGTTCACACATGGCCAGTGGCCCCGGAAGCCCAGGCCAGGCGACGCCCCTGTTTTAAACACAGGTAGCATTTTAAAATCATTATATTTAAAGTTATTTTATTTTGCACTACTTTGTCTTATTTGTGCAGTGTCATTTTTTGATAGACAATTTTAATAAATAAACATTTTGCAAGAATGATGCTCTTTATTGCATTAATTCTAAATATAAAACAAAGGCAAATGTACAGCATTGAAACTGTGATTCTTTGCTATAGAAGGTTGTAGCAAAATAAGTGGGGAAAAAAATCTTATAGGTAGAGTTGAACACAAAATGTATTCTTTTAAAAAAATATCAAGAACAAACAGTGTGGCATAAAAATAAACTGTTGATGGGGACAAATGTTGTGAGTCTCTGATAAATCACAGTATTGATATACTGTACACATTATTTGTAGCTTAATATGTAATATGTATAAAAACTCCAACAGAAGCATGATAGGAAATAGTCTCAGAAAGAATCTAGTTACAGTCTTGCAGTTAGTGACCCTTTAAGATCCCCAGCCTTTATAAAATCTTAGTCTGTGAGTAAAAAGTCTGTGACGAGTCTTTAGATGTGAGATGGTGTTTAATTTACTTCAATCTGATAAAAGTCTTTTCAGAGTTTTTTCGAAGTCGTGTAGACTTGGAAAAGATACTTTTCTAAGCTATGCTGACTCGTAAGAAATAATTAACAATAGTCATGTTACCTGCAGCCTCTTCCGAGAGAGGGTGCTTTTCCTGGCAGGGGTGCTGAAATCAGCTCCATAAAAGTGGAAGCGGTCGAAATCTGCACCCCCGCCATGACAAGCACCGCTTCTCGGGAGCGTGTACTCACCGTCTTCCTGATAAAAGTGGAGATGATTGGTTTAACTTTACTTAAAAATATGTTGTGAGAGGGGGTGCTTTTCCTGGCGGGGGTTTTGAATTTGGCACAACACATAAAAACAAAAAAAACTAAAATCAGCTAAAACAGTATATATATTATACAGGAACTAGTTATGCATTGTATGGTAGCATGTGTTGCACATCTGTTTTCATCAACAGAAGCATGAAATCTAAGCATAAATGTCGATGTTTGGGATGTTTTACCTGGTTCTTCATTGATGGAGATAGCCGGACCACCGTAATCGAACAGCGTTGACGCCATTCGCTCGAATACGTACACCGCCATCTTTGAAGAGGGATGCCAGATGACCTGAGACATCAGAAGGTAAAGATCCACCACGGCCCAGGAGTACTCGGTACCGTTTATGGCATTCCACGTCATCGATGAGCCAGAGTTGGTCTTGTCTATGTACGTTTCTGACACTTGTGTCGTTTCAACGATGAGCAAAGCCTGGGATACGGCGAACGAGGAGGAGTGTACAAGGTAGCAGGCTGAGAACATGGAGACGGGGATGAGATCTACCAAACTACCGACGCCCATGAGCTTGAGGGACACCGGCTGGGAGGTTGTGATGTTGGAGAACCCCACCGTTAGATGCTGGTAGAAGGATAGGAAGACTGAGCTGCCAGGATTCAACGTTTGAGAGCCGTTATTTGGTGGAGAACCGTATTCAAAGTTGACGGACTGGTCTGAAGTCGAGAACATTCTGGAATATTCGCCAATTTGAAAGGAAGGTACGAGGAAATGGTCTCCCAGGAGGTTTGCAGGTCTTAGCTGGTGGACAACCATTGTGCATTTGCAGAAGGAAGTGTCCAAACAAGGGTGGGTGAGCAGGACGGAAACATAAGCGGCAGCGGAGATCTTCATCGCGGATTCGCTGTCGCTCATCTGGACGAACTGGAAGGCGCTTAGCTTGAAGCTCGTTTCTGAGCCGCTTTGTTGATTGGTGACCTTCACCGTGTTGTCCTTATCTTCAGCATTGATGATGAGAACCCTGAAAAGGTTGTAATTCTGGGTTTGAGACGTTCTGGCGGTTGAGACGTTGTAGTCGTTTAACAATAAAATAAGCTCGGTAAAATTGACGAAAGGGATTTGATAGACTTTGCCGAGGTTGGTCACAGGTTGAACGACGTTGGTCTGGATGCTGCTACCCCTCAAACTTTTGGAAAACACGGTGACGTCGTTGTCGCTGGAAATTCTGACAGATTTTGTGGAGAGTCCGAGTTGGTGCTCCTCCACTTCGTCAGGAAGATACACAGTCTTGGTTTGTCCTGCCATCAGGGTCCCGGTTTCAATGCTTGCGCCATTGAAGATGACGTTAAAGTTGGTGTTGTTGTGGAGGGCGGTGATTTTGAGGGTGTTGAAGAGAGTGGAAGGGTAGTAGTAGGCGATGTTCTCTGGAAAGGCTGTAACGAAGTCTTTACCGAAGTCTTTCACAGCCTGGCCTGGTTAAAAAAAAAAGTACAGGGAGATACTGCTTTATGTCTACATCATATGGCTACAACTAATGACTGTATAAAACACAGGCAACACAACGTAAACTCGATATGCGATATGCAAGGTTTATACAGGTTTAGTGACTCTTCTGGCTAGTTGCACCCATATTCATATGTTTCAACTAGAAAAAGACAGTTTTTCCATCTTATTTGGACATCTGCATTAGATGGAGTAAACTAGATAGCCAACTGGCCGGTTAATCAATCATACTTTTATTGATAATGTGGTGTTTATTGTGCATTTGGTCGCATTAACATTACATACTCTCTGTATGTAGTTCTTTACAGTCTTCTTTTGTTTTCTGGTATGTTTATAGTTGAAAATATATTGATATTTTTCTTATCACATCGACAAATTTGGTGGAAATCTTCATTGCTTGAACTGAACATTTCATTACAAACAGAGTAAGATATATTTTTCATATCAATGTGTGAGTTTAAATATATTGTGATATAAATTTTTGGCCCCATCATACAGCCCTAGGGAAGTCTTATGTTGACTTATGTTACAGTAAAATGTCTATTTAAAACTACAAATTTCACATTTTACAGAAAAAACTAAATGAAAGATCTCAGGCTTACCTTGGTAAAACACTGATATGATAAGAAGGATGGTGAACATGATGATGGAGAATTGACAGATGTTTGGTCTTCAGGAACTGGAGGTGTATCTGCTAGATCTTGAACTATAAATAGGAACAGCAGCAGTTTTGCATTGACACTTCTGAGGTAAATATGAGACTAAAACAGTATTTCTGAGGTACATTTATAATTAAAACAGCATTTTTTAGGTACATTTATAATTAGAACAGCATGTCTAAGGTACATTTATAATTAGAGCAGCATTTCTGATGAACATTTATTAACAGAATAGCATTTCTGAGGTAAATATGTGACTGGAACAGCATTTTCTGAGCTAACTGTATTATTATAATAGCATTGCTAAGGTAGATATATCATTAGAATAGCACTGCTGAGGTAAATATATGATTACAGTAGAATTTCTGAGGTGCATTTATAATTAGAACAGCATTTCCAAGGTAAATTTATTACCAGAACAGCATTTCTGAGGTAAATGTATGATTAGAACAGCATTTCTGAAGTAAATTTATGATTAGAAAAGCATTTCTGTGGTAAATATATGATTAGAACAGCAATTCTGAGGTAAATATGAGACTGCAACAGCATTGCTGAGAAAAAATTACATTTATGATTAGAATAGCATTTCTGAGGTAAATATGTGACTGGAACAGCATTTCTGAGGTAGATTTATAACTAGAACAGCTTTTTGAGGTAAATATATAATTTGAACAGCATTTCTGAGGTAAATGTATGAATAAAATAGCATTTCTGAGGTACATTTTTAATTAGAATAGCATTTCTAAGGTACATTTATAATTAGAACAGCATTTCTGTGGTAAAATTATGATTAGAACAGAATTTCTGAGGTAAATATGTGACTGGAACAGCATTGCCAAGGTAAATTTATGATTAGAATAGCATTTCTGATGTAAATGTATGATTAGAATAGCATTTCTGATGTAAATGCATGATTAGAATAGCATTTCTGATGTAAATGTATGATTAGAACAGCATTTCTGATGTAAATGCATGATTAGAATAGCATTTCTGATGTAAATGTATGATTAGAATAGCATTTCTAAGGTAAATATATGATTAGAACAGCATTTCTGATGTAAACATGTGACTAGAGCAGTATTTCTGAGGTACATTTATAATTAGAACAACATTTTTTTAAGGTGAATTCATGATTAGAATTGTAATTCTGAAGTAAATTTGTGACTATGGCACTTTTATAAACAGTTCTGCTGAGGTAAATATACTGTAATATATAATGTAAATATGTTCGCACAGCTTTTTTTCTTGCTCTGTCTGTTCAGCTCCACTGAAGGTCCAGAAGATGCTAATTTAATGCTGTTTAGGTTTACTGAGGCTGATTTGGAAAAATCTGTTTGCATGTCTGAAACGCCTGAGCTGCTGTTTTTGACTGTGATTCGACCTGCAATAAACTGTATAAATAAACTGTAAGCATATAAATGCATATATACATATATAAATTCAACTGTAACAAAAACTGTACCTGATTTCAGCCATATTTACTTTTTACATTCATATTTACACTGTTTAGCAAATTCTACAGTATAAAATCTAGTGTGGTTACCTTTTGACCACACTGCGTAATTTTTAATTTACATTATAATATTGCACAATGAAGTGACTTACAGAAACAATACAAAATGTAAAAAGTACATCGTAAAATTATTTGAAACACTTCAAATACATGTTTTAAATGTGATAAATAAAATCAGGGCTGCAACTAACAATTACTTTTTTTTTATTAAAAATGATTCTTAATTGGTTTAAAAAATTGTTTTAATATTCTTATTAATACAATTTATTTGATATATATTTACTATACAGCTCTGGCAACAAAAAATAAGAGAGCACTTAAAAATGATGAGTTTCTTTGATTTTACCAAATTGAAAACCTCTGGAATATAATCAAGAGGAAGATGGATGATCACAAGCCATCAAACCACCAAACTGAACTGCTTGAATTTTTGCACCAGGAGTAAAGCAGCATAAAGTTATCCAAAAGCAGTGTGTAAGACTGGTGGAGGAGGAGAACATGATGCCAAGATGCATAAAAACTGTGATTAAAAACCAACCAGGGTTATTCCACCAAATATTGATTATTTCTGAACTCTTAAAACTTTATGAATATGAACTTTTTTTTTCTTTGCATTATTTGAATTTTTTTTGTTATTTCAGCCATTTCTCATTTTCTGTAAATAAATGCTCTAAATGAGAATATTTTTATTTGGAATTTGGGAGAAATGTTGTTTGTAGTTTATAGAATAAAACAACAATGTTCATTTTACTCAAACGTAATCCTATAAATAGCAAAATCAGAGAAACTGATTATTTTTAAGTGGTCTCTTATCATTTTATTATGATTATAAATTTATAATCATATGCGTATTGTTACCTATGATTATGATTAAGAAATTCTTGACTCTTGATTTTTGATGTAAAAATTAGAGAATTTCTTACCTGTGAGGAACACACTTCGGTTCCAGCTCTCTAAATTCGGTTTATCAGTTTAGTGGGATCTTTTCTCTATAGTTCTCTCTCTTTCACACACACACACACAGATTTGACATTCAAACGCCTCGATTTTCACACAGTTTTGCATGGCAGGTTGTGGACCAGCGCTTTGAGGACATGGTGTTTCAGGTGACACTCAGGCAAATCAGTTGCTCCACCAAAACCACCAACAACCACCATACTGTAGATCCAGTATAACGTTCATTACCTTCATAATAAACCAGAAATACACATTTACATAATAAAATACATATACAGTACCAGTCAATAGTTGGGACACATCTTCTCTTTCTGAGTTTTTATGCTTTATTTCTTTATTTAATGTATTTTCTACATTGTAGATTATTATAATATTAAATACATAAAAAAACGATTAATGGACACGTATAGAATTCTGTAGTAAACAGTAAAAAGTGTTATTCCTCCACATGAATCTCCTGATCTAAATCTGATGAACTGATATGGTGATTTGAGGTGATTTAATTGGGATGATCTGGAGCTTCACAATATGAAGGAAAAGCAGCGACTATTGTTCAGCACCTCCAGAAACTCATTCTTTCTTTAAGACGCTGAGAAAACTATTCTCCCTCATGAAGACACTGAGATTAGAATCTCACCAAGAGTCTGCAGATCTGAACTCAAACAGTAAATTCGCTACTTAGAAGAATCTAAAGTATAAAACATATTCTGGTTTGTTTAATAAGCATGTTTCTGTATAGCTTCCATAACGTATTTAAAATTTAATTTACAATGTAAAAAAAATCATAATTGAATGAGAAGAGGTGTGTACAACCGTGAAATTCAGTTTACTCAAATGAGTTTGTATTGATTACTAAAATATAAACTAACGATTAGCGACTAGCGATGAACTAACACACGTTTATAGCCAACAATGTAAAAAAAATAACAGAAAAAGTAAAAAAAATGTGTGTTTGGCAGATGATTTCTTTGTTGCTTTTTGGTAATAAATCTTATACCGTTGGAAAGTCTGTTAATTTCTCTTTTAAATGGAAAACATTTGTTAGGAACATGTATTTGTGTGATGAGTAGCAGAGATGAGTATGTAGGCTACGCCAAATCTTCCCTGCTAATGCTAAATATCTTATTCTGCTGTTGCTAATAACTCTAGTTTTAAGCTTTTTGAGCTTCTGGGTTCTCCAGGTGCAGAATCTGTAAGCTTGGTCAATAAGTGTCTGATTGCTCCAGGAATCGGCATTATGCCACGATTGGCTAATCTGGATAGATTACCTGTACGATTGGGCAACTTCAAGCTGGTGTTCCTCAAAACCACAAAAAGTGAGCTCTGGTTCCAGTTTCTCCAAATTGAAGGCCAGGTTTCATTTAACGTCCCAAGAAGATGAAAACACCTAAGAAGATCCTCAAACTTCAAATGAGTCAATGGCAGAAAATTAAGCTGATTGGCTAGGAAGATTTGTCTATTCCACAAACGCACATTCCCTACAAATCTTCTCCATTTAAAAGTGAAATTAACAGGCTTTTTTCCAATGATATTAGATATATTACCAAGAAGTAACAAAGAAATAATCTACCAAACACACATTTACTTACTTACTAAGTAAAACACCATACACAGTAACGTACGAAGATATTGTTCGTTAAATACATATTTTAATAACTAAAACATTGGTTTGATTAATCAACAATAGCTCAAACAACAAACAAACATAATAATCCAGAACTCAAGGCTCTTTCTAAGATCTGCAACCAGGTGTTTCAAGACACGGGAGAAACCCTAGTCCTAGTTTTAATTTTAAGAAATTTGAAAGTATCTTCAAGTGCCGCCACTGCATCAGACCATCAAAAATGTTACAATGAAACTGGCACTCATAAGGAACACCCCAGGAAAGGATAGAAGGAAGAGCAAGAGTTCCCTCTGTTGCACAGGATAAGTTTATTCATGCCAGATAAGGTTTATTTAACAGTTTTAAGTTACTACATGATTCCTTGTGTGATCCTTC
Source organism: Astyanax mexicanus (assembly GCF_023375975.1). Taxonomy (NCBI): domain Eukaryota; kingdom Metazoa; phylum Chordata; class Actinopteri; order Characiformes; family Acestrorhamphidae; genus Astyanax; species Astyanax mexicanus. Next base: position 126,410,589 of record NC_064408.1, read on the forward strand.
ATAGATCTGATAGATCACTTCACTATTCATTTACTGTGTAAGATAAAAGAGAAGCAGTAAAGTTGCAGAGCAACACCAAACATGTCCAGAATGGAGTAAGATGTTCCACCAGACTACTGATGCTATGCTATTATCAGGCTGTTGTTTCAGTTGGTGAGAATAAGGTAGGTGGCTGGTATGAAACACATGGGTTTTAAGGTGGAGCAGCATCGGGCCGTACTCCAGCCGTACTTCCCTTTCCGGTCCATCTTAACAGAAACACACAAGCCTTTCTCAGGGCCGCCCTGCTGGTCGCTGTCCCAGTTTGAGAAGCTGAGGCTCTGTCCGGTCTGCCAGTACCACTGGTGGGTCAGCAGGCTGCGCCGCAGCCCGATCCACGCCTGACCGTTCACCCCGTCCGCCGCCAGCTGCTGGGCCATGTAACTCTGAGCCTCGGGCCAACTCGGCGAGGCCAGGTAACCGCTCTTCTGCAAGCAGTACAGACGAGACTCAGGCCAGCTCAGAGACTCGTTTTTAACCGTGAACAGGTTCGGAGAGACCAAGCAGCCGTAGGGGTATGTAACAAAACACACATGGTGACAGTAACGATATTTTCATTTTATTACACTCATCTGTTTAAGAGTGGGGAACCAAAGGCTGGAGTCCAGCACAGAAAAGGCCTCTGCAAACTTCCAACGAAATGATGTTCACGAGCATTGCACAGTGACAACTAGGGCCGGGTATCGAATTTGATACCAAAAAAAGCACAGACCAAATGTCTTGGTACTACCGAGTACTGAAAGGTCTAAAAAAAAATAAAAGTTGGTGCAAATTTTTGAAGCTTTGCATGAAGCTCAAACGTGCTAAATACTGAGAGATATCGCAAAAAGTATCGTTTGGCTGTTGGTTTTGAATTCAAAGTATCGTATCGGTTTTGAAGAATGTCAAACGATTCCCAACCGATAGCCCTTGTGCCGACCATGCCTTTGTAAGCTCATGAACTTGCAAAAGCGAGTTTATCCTCCTGCGATGCTTGCAAATGTCGCGTAAGCTTCCCATCTGCACACCTCTTTTTTGCAACCAGCTGGATCAACCCATATGTTAATTGCTAGGACTAAAAAAACGTGTTGCTGTATTGGAGGAGTATTTGTTGCTGTACTCGATTTGCTTGCTAAGGTGTTGTTGAGTGGTTGCTAAGGTGTTGCTAGGTGGTTGCTAATAAGATCAGAGTTTTATTACCATTTACCATAACAATAGCTTTTAATACCTGGATTATCTTTTACAGACATAGCTGGACCTCCATAAGGAACCCCTATCGCCATTATCTCACAGACATACACTGCAATCTTTGCTTGCTAAGGTGTTGCTGGGTGGTTGCTAAGGTGTTGCTATGTGATTGTTAAGGTGTTGCTGGGTGGTTGCTAAGGTGTTGCTTGATGGTTGCTAAGGCATTGCAGTATATAAGGTGTGTTTCTTGCTGTACTCAATTTGCTTGCTAAGGTTTTGTTGGGTGCTTGCTAAGATGTTGCTTTGTGGATGCTAAGTTGTTGCTAGGTGGTTGCTAATAAGATCAGAGTTCAAGGGGTTGAAGGTAGGGATGACTGTCTTTCTGTGGAAATAAAGAAGAAGCTTCTTTATTTCCACAGAAAGACAGTCATCCCTACCTTCCCTATCCATCCCTAGATTCTGCAAAAGTGCCGTCAGTCGATTCCCATGTTAGGCATCAGCAGCCCAGAATAGGCTAGTGCAAATGACCAGAGTGATTTTTGCTATCTAGGAAGGTACTGGTGACCCAGCAGATAGAGCACTAGGTTTTTGGTAACAGGGTTGTGGGTTTGATACCAAGGTTTGAAAAGCTGCCACTGTTGGTCCCAACGAGCAATGGCAAACGAGCAATCCTTGCTGTTGCCCTGGTAGGAAGCTCAATAAGAAATCTAACCAACAAAACCACTGAGTTTTTCTTGAGAAGTACGGTAGCAATGTTCAGATCCAGCCTCAGCATCTTTTTCAATTGTCGCCAATGCAGCATCAGTAGGTATTTGTTGCTGTACTTGATGTACTGAATTTGCTTGCTAAGGCGTTGCTGGAGTGATTTGGGGAGAAAGCGCCACCTACTGTACTACCCACCCAGAGAGAACATGGCCAATTGTGCTCTCTCTGGCTCCGGCTGCTGATGGCAAAGATGTAGGACCTGGGACTCAAACCCTCAAATCTCGGTCCGGTTATCAGGAGCAAGACTGGAGACATTGGTAGTAAGTGGTAAGTTGTACATCTACTGAGTTGAGTATTATTTCTACATTTCTATGGATGTTGGATTGGTTTAAGCCCTTTATGCATCTAAAAAATACCATAACAATAGCTTTACATACCTGGATTATCGTTTACAGAGATAGCCGGACCTCCATAAGGAACCCCAGTCGCCATTTTCTCGAAGACGTACACTGCAATCTTTGAGTAGGGATGCCAGATGACTTGAGACTTTAAAGGAGACAGGTCCACTCTGGCCCAGGAGTACTGTGTACCGTTAATGGCATTCCACACCGCTGTTGGGCTAAATTGTCCATTGTTCAAACGCATATTTGGCACTTGGGCCGTTTCAACGATGATCACAGCCAGAGATTTGGTCTGTGATGTGCTGTGTACCAGGTAGCAGGCAGAGAACATCGAGATTGGGATGAGCTCTATCAGACTACCATGGCGGATGAGACTGAGGGACACCGGCTGGGAGGTGGTGATGTTGGAGAACCCGTCCTTTAGACTCTGGAAGAAGGGTAGGAAGTTGGAGCTGCTGGGCATCAATCCCTGAGAGCCGGCAAATGGTGGAGAACCGTACTGAAGCGCAACATTCTTATCTGAAGTTGAGAACATTCGAGAATAGTTGGTGATGTAAAACGGAGGTACGAGGAAACGGTTCCCCAGGAGGTTTGTGGGTCTGAGCTGATGGACGACCATTGTGCATCTGCAGTATGAAGCGTCCAAGCAAGGGTGGGTGAGCAAGACGGAAATGTTGGCATCGGCAGAGATCTTCACCAAGGAGTCATTGCCCTGCATCAGGATAAACTCGAAGGGGCTTAGCGTGAAAGTGCTTTTTTGGTTCTGAGTCATCGTGACGGTCACCATGTTGCTCTTATCTTCGGCGTTGATGACAAGAACCCTGAAGAAGTTGTACGTCCGGTTCAGATTGGAAGAACTCGAAGGATTGGTCCAGTTTGAGACGCTGTAGTCATTTAACAATAGTATTAGCTCTGTTAAATTGAGGAAGGGGATTTGATACATTTTGCCCAGGTTGCTCACAGGTTGGACAACATTGGTTTGGACGCTGTTACCCCTGGTGCTTATGGAAAACACGGTGATGTTGTTGTCGCTGGTGATTCTGACAGACTTCATGGAGCGCCCCAGTTGTTGCTCCTCTACTTCGTTGGGTAGATCCACAGATTTTGACTGTCCTGCGTTCAGGACCTCTGTGAGGAAGTTTGAGCCGTTGATGGAGACACTGAATTTAGTGTTGCTGTGGAGGGCGGTAATTTTGAGGGTGTTGTTGACGTTGGATGGATAGTAGGAGGCGATGTTCACCGGAAAAGCTGTAACGAAGTCCATACCGTACTCCACCACAGCGTGTCCTAGTAAAACAGACAGAGTTAGTAGAACTAGTATAGAACTACAGGGGTTGGACAACGAAACTGAAACACCTGGTTTTAGAGCACAATAATTGATTGTGGTGACGGACAGTTCTGGTGGAAACAGGAGAGTTGAGGTGCACATTGAATTCTGCCGTGATTTGATCAGCCGTGGTTTTATGTTTTTTGGATACAATCCGGGTTAGCACCCGAACATCCCTTTCAGACAGCTTCCTCTTACAGCGTCCACAGTTAATCCTGTTGGATGTGGTTGGTCCTTCTTGGTGGTATGCTGACATTACCCTGGATACCGTGGCTCTTGATGCATCACAAAGACTTGCTGTTTTGGTCACAGATGCTCCAGCAAGACGTGCACCAACAATTTGTCCTCTTTTGAACTCTGGTATGTCTCCCATAATGTTATAGTGTGCATTGCAATATTTAGAGCAGAACCGTGCTCTTACCCTGCTAACTGAACCTTCACACTCTGCTCTTACTGGTGCAATGTGCAATTAATGAAGATTGACCACCAGGCTGCTCCAATTTAACCATGAAACCTAAAATCCCACCCTAAAATGGTGACAGGTGTTTCAGTTTCATTGTCCAACCCCTGTACACAGATGTGCCAAAAGCCACAGGACAGCAGAATGGACGGCTTGGGAATACCAGCACCTGTTGTGAGGTTATATCTTGTGAGTCTAATGGCAAGGTGACTTGAATTAGATTAGTTAGCGCAAGCTCTTATAGAGGGTGTCAAATGGATAGGACATTCATGTTTTGAAATTCTGAAGTTCTTACATACTTTATTTACTTTGTTCTTTAGCCTCCCTGACATGGCAAAACATGCGTCATGGGACACAGTACTAGTTCCTGTTCTTATATACACAGTTCCATGATTACCTCATGGAATTAGTTTAGATAAGCAGTTCAAAATATTATATCATATTTTGGTTTATTGGCCATTCCACCAATGTCCTAGCATTCTGGCTACTGAGTGCTGAATGGCTGGCAATCAGGCAACTAACTACTGACTTGCTGGTGTTCTGGCTATTGAGTGCTGATTGGTTTACATTATGGCTACTGAGTGATGAATATGTAAACTTTTTTACTGTTGTGTGCTGATAGGTCAGCATTTTGGCTACTGAGTGCTGATTGGCAGGCATTCTGACTACTGAAACCTGACTGGTTGGTATTTTGACTACTGAGAGCTGATGAGGGCCAAAAGTCTAGCTTCTGGCTAATTTACTAGCATAATCTGGGTACTGGGTACTGACTAGCTGGTATAATAACTACTAATTGATTGGCTGGCATTCGAGCTACTGGATGCTGACTGTTTAACATTTAAAGAAGCTTTAAATAATACTTCTAATAGACCTGTTCATTCAGCGTACCCTCTACTGTCTGAACCAACCAGAAGACAGTATCAGGTGGAAGTTCTCCTCACTACAGGTTCTCAGTCTGATTTTAGAATGAGTTATATATGTGATGGTATAGAAATACAGTTATAAACAGTACCAGTACAGACTTACCCTGGTTAAACAGTGATATAAAGAGCAGGATGGTCAGCATGATTATGCCGGACTGGTTCTTCCAACAGGCTGGATGGGTTTAACTCTAGAAACAGGGGGGAAAACAATGTTACACAGCATTAAAATTTTTATTTTAAATACTAATGACTACTGGGGAAAGGTCAGTACTGTTTCCTGAAAACGTAAGAAAATTAGACTAAACACTTTTAGTTATTAATGCCTAAGTTGTGTACCAGAAAAATGTACAAATATTTGAGGAACTAATGTCTGTAATCTTGAGTGGTCAATTCCAATCAAGGCAAAGGGGATGGAATAAGCTATATAATCTAAAATATAGTGTATACATATAAGGGCCATTGCACCGAATCTATGCCCTTTCTGTCCACAGGAAATTACACATATATATGTGCACACAAAATAACTTTAAAATACATTTTATGATGCATTTTAGGCCATACAGTTAACCATAATATATAATCTACTTGTAAGTGTCAGAAACTGGAGGGCCAAACTCAAAATGATGATTCAACTCAAAGTTTAGTTCAGTTTTAATGTATATATGCCCAGAAACGTTATGATCAGAAATGGACACCACTTTTGAACATGGTATGTTTGACTATAACTCTGTATTTTAGAGTTTGATATGGGTTTATGGGCCATTTTACCGAATGGGTGTCATTTGCTTTTTGTATCTCTTCCAAATTAAATCTTATTTTTAAATCTTTTTTTAACTCTGAATCTGATAAGACATATATTTAACTATTAAAAACAAACGTTTCTAATCTGAAGATGGTTACAAAACTCATGTATCTTTTTAAAAGCATGTTTAAAAGCAAATCTACTAAATTACTTTGTTTTTCTCTCGAGAAAGTCTTTATTTTAAAGAAATGGTTGACTGCATGTTTAAATAACTGATACTAATCAATTAATATGGAGATAGTTCGGGTCTGAAAGGGTTAATTTAGCTGTTTCTCCACCAGAGGGCGGAAGAAGCACTTTGAAAATAAAAATGAGAGCATGTTTACAGCCATAAAACAAATACATAAAAATACACCACAGTGGCATGCTATAATAATCCTCATTAAATATACAGTGCCTTGCAAAAGAGTTCACCCCCTTGACATTTTTAGTATTTTGTCTGCTCACAACCTGGAATTAAAATGGACTGATTGAGGATTTAGTTTGTTTAACAATCTGAAAAATGTAAGTATAACAAAAACTTAAATAGAAAAAAAATCTGTAGGATAGAAATACTTCTTCACGCCACTCTATGCACATAAAAATTTTATATACTGTATATACAGCTCTGGAAAAAATGAAGAGATCCGTTTCTCTGATTTTACTATTTATAGGTTTATGTTTGTGTAAAATGAACATTGTTGTTTTATTCTATAAACTACAGACAACATTTCTCCCAAATTCCACATAAATATATTGTAATTTAGAGCATTTATTTACAGAAAATGAGAAATGGCTGAAATAACAAACAAATAAAAAAGATGCAGAGATTTCAGACCTCAAATAATACAAAGGAAACAAGTTCATATTCATAAAGTTTTAAGAGTTCAGAAATAATCAATATTTGGTGGAATAATCCTGGTTGGTTTTTAATCACAGTTTTTTTTTCATGCATCTTGGCACCATGTTCTCCTCCACCAGTCTTACACACTGCTTTTGGATAACTTTATGCTGCTTTACTCCTGGTGCAAAAATTCAAGCAGTTCAGTTTGGTGGTTTGATGGTTTGTGATCATCCATCTTCCTCTTGATTATATTCCAGAGGTTTTCAATTTGATAAAACCATCATTTTTAAGTGGTCTCTTATGTTTTTTTTCAGAGCTATATTTAACTCATTTAACCTTATCTTAAATAAGACCAACTAATTTTGTGAAGATGCATTCCATAAAATTCTGATAAAAAATACAGGATGTATTGTAACAGAATAGGTAAAATGCCAAAGGGGATGAATACAATTCGTACGCAATAATATCGGCAACATTTTTTAATATAGTAAACGATATTATATCCTGAAATATGGTGCCATATCACCCACCTCTAATCATCACATCAGGGTTCTACTTTTTTATTGTTTTTAGCAAAAGAAAAATTCACACTGTTCTCATTATTTCCCATTATATATCTACTAGATACAGATTATATCTGTCCAGTATCATTTATTCTACTTTAATTCTGCATATATGGAGATATTTGGAGTACATTATTAATATTATTATTATTAGTAGTAGTATTATGACATTCTGGACCATTGACGTCTGTTACAAATATGATAGTATTCTTATTTTGTTTAATATCTTAGTCAGGGGTGTGCCATATCATATCATATCGTATTGTTTGGAATAATACAATTTTATTTTCATTTTGTTGCAGTAGTGTATTCTGGATTTTTTTTTTTTCTTTTTTTTTACCATTTTATCATATCGCCAAGAGTATCGTTATCGCAAAAATATACTATGAAATATCATGATATTATTTTAAGGCCATATCGCCACCTTTAATATACTGTATATAATTGTAATGTACATATGTACATATCATGCTATCATTGTATCTCAATCTTTGTGGATTTTTAGTTTTCTACATAATTTGAAAACACTAACTGTCTCATACTCTGTGCCCTAATTTCTTAATTAACGGACCAAAAGAAAATCTCCAAAATGACCTGAAATAAACTCTTTTTACCATGACTTCCATTGAAAGTTTACAATGTTTTATCGCTCTCCTGTAAAGTTGCTGTTTTGGAGATACTTGTTTTTCCATTGGACAGCAACGATATATATATATATATATTGTTATTATATAATTGGAATATTGGTTTCTTGCTTCAGAGGACACATCTTCATAATCTAGCTCATTATTGGCCGATAGAGCGCACTAAAATAGGGCATCAGTTATGTCTCTTTAGACAGGATTCGTTTCTCTGGGGGGTTTTGAGGTAATTTTCTCTCTTTTATGGGTTTTTTTTATCCTCTGTGATTTTATTACCGTCCAGAACGATCATGTAGGTGTATTTGTCCACTGCCGGGCACCGTAATAACACTTTGGGCACTTGGGCGTTTCCACAGAGATCCATGTTAAAAAACACAACAGCGAGTGGAAACGGAGGAGCTACTGAACAATGTCATGTGAACAAGAAAAAAGCGTAAAAACTCAGTTTTTTTCCTTCAGATGCAGGAGTTTTATCACTTTTTGAGTAGAAGAGTGAAATATTTTTTGCAGACGTCCCTCTGGGAAACTAATCCATCCCTACTTGCATCCGGACTGCAATTGAAAAAACAGGAGGACCAGTGAGTTTTTTGGCTTTCTCCAACACAACATTGCATCACGTTCAGTAGCTCCTCCATTTCCACTCGCTGTTGTGTTTTTAACATGGATCTCCATGGAAATGCTGCACCCAAAGTGTAATTACGGTGCACGGCAGTGAACAAATAGCTATTTATTTTATTAAACGCGAGGAGACGAAACTCAGAAATGTGCGTCTGAACGGGACTAAAATTACCGGAGGACCACCAGAAAAGTTCAGAGAAAAACAGTAGATAATTCAGGCTGTAATTTATTCATCAGAGGACATCTGAGAAAAACACGTACATGATCGTTCTGGACGGGAATAAAATTACCACAGGACCCCCCTGAGAAACTAATCCTGTCCAGATAGGGCTTAAAGTCTTATTTTTTTTAGCAATTTTTGAATAGTTTCTATTTGCCAAATGAGAGTTACCCTCGATGTGCTCTGATTTCACATTAAAGGATGATTAATCAAATAAATTTCAGATAAAAATAAAAGGTTTTTAATAAGGGAAAGTTCTTACCTGGAGGAGAAGATCCACCACACTCCACAGAGCCGGCTCTCCACTCAACTACCACACCTTTACACACCTCTAACACACATGACTTAAAGCCTTAAAGGCACACACGCACACACACACACACACACACATTTGACATTCAAACCTCTACATTTTCACACACTTTTGCATGACATGCTACAGACGCTGCAGCCTCAAGGACAAGGTGTCTCAAAAGACCTGAAACCAAATCAGCCCAAACCCAAACCAGCGTCTTAATCCACCTCAATAAACTCTATTACTGCACGTCCATGCGGCCAAAACTCGTATATCCATATATACAGTACCAGTCAAAAGTTTGGACACACCTTCTACACTGTAAATGAATAGTGAAGTGATCTATCAGATTATAAAGGAATACATAAGAAATCATGTAGTAACTTAAAAACAGTGTTAAACAAACCAAAATACTCTGTGAAGAAGCTTTTAGATGCTCCTATCTGGGGAGCTGTTTGTTTCTGAGGCTGGTAACTCTAATAGACTCATCCTGTACAACAGAGGAAGCTCTCGCTCTTCCTTTCCTTTCCTGTGGTGGTCCTGATGAGTGCCAGTTTCAGTGGGTTTTTTTTGTTTGTTTGTTTTTTTCCCATATGGACATTTCTAGCCAGAAGCCGCCGCTCACCATCATTACCACTGTATCCACTGCACTGTTACACTGTTGTAACACCTAGTGAGCTATTTAAATACTGCTGTCCCATGACTTTTGCCACGTTTTTGTAGACGTTACACACTGCTTTTTTTGCAGGGAGCCAAAAAGCACAACACATTTTCATGAGTGAAAGAAATGTTTTGTGGTTTATTTCAAACAAACATAGTCTTTTTTTTAAGACAAATCAAAACTTATATGCATGAAAATACAGATTTTATTTAATTTTCAAAGTTAAACAAAAAAGAATGATCTAATAACCTTTTCCAGTCCTGAAAATAAATGTTCCTGAATGGTCTTAAAGTGATTTTAATTGGTATTAAACAGAGATTTCTAACATTTTTAACCTATGCAAACTCTTTTAGGGGTTCTTATATATTTACAATATATATTCTCAATACCAGTCAAAAGTTTGGACACATCTTCTCTTTATTTCCTACATAGTAAATGAATAGTGAAGTGATCTATCAGATTATGAAGGAACACATAAGGAATCATGTAGTAACTTAAAAACAGTGTTAAACAAACCAAAATACTGAAGTTATCTTCTGCAACAGAGAAAATTCTTACTCTACCTTTCCTGGGGTGGTCCTCATGAGTGCCAGTTCCATCATTGCTCTCAAACACATCAAGAGACAAGAAATTCAAGTAATTAACTCTTGATGAGTTCAGCACAGCTGTTAACTGAAAGCCTGAATTCCAGGAGACTCTACCTCATAAAACTGACTGAGAAAACGCCAATAAAAAGAGGTGCTACTTTGTTGAATGTAAAATATGAAACATATTCTGATTTATTCATCACTAGTTTTAGTTTAATAAAAAAAGTAATAGTTCTATATGCTTTTCTTTATAGTTTGGATGATTTTAGTATTAATCTGCAATTCGGAACATTTTAAAATAATGAAAAAAACACTGAACTTAAGGTGTGTCCAAACTTAAGACTTTACAATTTCCAATGTTACGCTACTATAATATTATTTTATTGGTGGCTAAAATGCTTTTTTTCTCTTATTTAAAGTAAAGTCCAACCAAAATTCTTATTGTGACGGGCCTGAGCGTAACATTTTTTAGGACAGAGGTGTGCTGTTCAGTAAAGGTAAGTTTTTTTTCCATTTTACACCACAGTTCTACTTTAGGTGTTTCTCCTCAGGTGTGCGAGTTGGAGATAGGGCTGCAACTAATAATGATTTTGGTAGTTGACTAATCTGATGATTATTTTTCCGATAAATCGATTAGTCGGTTAGTCAGCGATTATTTCAGCCATGTTTTCCATCTCTAGAGATTTAGAAGGCATTTAAAGGTCTAGATATGGACACTTTAAGAGATACAGATTAAGTTGCGCTACTGTCTCCAGCACTTTGTGTAATGCGGTACTGTTAGAAATGAACGATTAGTCGACAATGAAATTTGTAGTCGACAAATTTTAATATTCGACATTGTCGATTATATCGACTAATCGTTGCAGCCCTAGTTGGAGAACACCTAAAAGAAGGCGAGTTCGAAACCTTTCAGAACTTCCAGGAAACTGAAAATTCAGCAAACACAGCGTCCGTCTTCATTCCTGTCCTCCTCCAGCTTGTCCTGGTGCTTTTCGTCCCTCTCTTGGACGTGTCGGCTGCTTTCTCGGGCCTTTTCCTCGACTGGTACCTCCTGCAGAACCTCCAGAACCTCCTCCCCATCCTCCTCCTCCTCCTCGTTTCCTCCTCTGCTGCTGCCTCTGGCCCTGCGTCTCCTCTCTAACAGCCTGAGCCCACAGCGAGTCGAAGCTCCCGGGCGCTTGGTACCCCGGCTGGCCAGAGTCCAGCGGGTCTCTGGAGAGCAGGACCCAGATCCCCGGCACGTTCCTGCTGACCGTCAGGCGCTCCAGCCCCGCCTCCGGCTCCAGCGGCTCCCAGGTCTCCTGGACGGTGCGGTACAGCAGGCGGTTGACCTGGTGCAGGCCGCGGACGCGCCGCTTCAAGATCTCCACGCAGGTGATGGCCTTGGCCACGCTCGGCCCCGCCCCCGAGAACACGATCTGCCTGCAGCCGGCCTCTCCGCCCGCGCTCAGGTTCTGGTTCGGGTTCTGGTTCTGCTCGGGTTCCTCCGCGGTTCCTGCGCTCTCCGCCGCCGCTTTCCCCTCCATCCGACTCAGAGCGAACCTCATCAGGTTCCGGATCTTACTGCCCTCCCGCACCCGCACCTGAGGGGTGTCGGCCGGGAGGCTGGTGAACGGGCACGGGCACGGCTGCTCCACCACACCCGCCTTCCTGTAGTTCTCCATACAGACAGGTGAAGAGATGGAGCTCAGCTGGAGCTGAAAACAAAAATATTACACATTATTTCAGGGTATTTTTGCAAGAACAATATTCTTGGTGATAAATACAGTGGTGTGAAGAAGTGTTCGCCCCCTTCCTGATTTCCTGATTTTTTGCATGTTTGTCACACTTAAATGTTTCGGAACATCAAACTAATTTAAATATTAGTCAAAGACAACACAGCTAAACACAAAATGCTATTTTTAAATTAAGGTGTCTGTAATTAAGGGAAAAAAAATGCAAACCTACATGTCTCTATGTGAAAAAGTAATTGCACCCTTGTTAAAACATACCGTCACTGTGGTTTCTGATACCTGAGTACACCTGAGTCTCTAGCCACACCCAGGCCTGATTATTACCACTCAATGCATTAATCAAGACATCATTTAAATAGAACCTGTCTGACAAAGTGAAAGATCTCCACCAAAAGATCCTTAAAAGCTGCACATCTTTCAGGAACATTTGAGAAAGAAGGTAATTGAGATCCATCAGTCTGGAAAGGGTTATAAAGACATTTCCAAAGCTTTGGGAATCCAACGAACCACAGTGAGAGCCATTGAACACAAATAGCGAAGACATGGAACAGTGGTGAACCTTCCCAGGAGTGGCCGGCCGCCCAAAAAAATTACTGCAAGAGCGCAGCGACGACTCATCCAAGAGGTCACAAAAGACCAAAAACAACATCCAAAGAACTGCAGGCCTCACTAAAGCCTCAGTTAAGGTCAGAGTTCATGCCTCCACCATCAAAAAGAGACTGGGCAAAAATGGCCGACATGGCTACAAAGTTCCATGTCGAAAGAAGAGATCCACTGCTGAGCAAAAAGAACTTTTCCAAAACACACCTTGATGATCCTCAAAACTTTTGGGGAAAACATTCTGTGGACCGATGAGACAAAAGTTGAACTCTTTGGAAGGTGAGTGTCCCTCAGTACATCTGGCGTAAAAGATAAAACACCATTCCAGAATAATAACATTATACCAACATTATTAAAACATGGTGGTGGTAGTGTGATGATGGTCTGGAGCTGGAAGACCTGCTGTGATAAATGGAACTATGAATTCTGCTAAATTCTACCAAAAGATCCTGAAGGAGAATGATGTCCCACCATCTGTTAATTACCTCAAGCTGAAACGAACTAAAGCTGAAGAAAAACTAAATGAAGACTTTGGAGTGGCCTAGTGAAAGTCCTGATCTAAATCTGATTGAGATGCTGTAGATTATTTTAAAAAAGTCAATTCATGCTGGAAAATCCTCTAATGTGTCTGAAATACAACAATTCTGTAAAGATGAGTGGAGCCAGAATTCCTCCACAGTTCTGTAAAAGACTCATTGTAAGTTTATACAAAAACGCTTGGTTGCAGTTGTTGCTGCTTAGGGCGGCCCGACCAGCTATTAGGTTTAGGGGGCAATCACTTTTTCACACAGGGTCATGTAGGTTTGGATGTTTTTCTCCCTTAATAATAAACACCTTCATTTAAAAACAGCATTTGGTTTGTGTATGTATATATATATATATATATATATATTTTTTTTTTTTTTAGGGGTGTGTCATATTGTATCATACACAATAACATTTTCAAGTATCGTGAACGATACTATATCCGATATTATATTGAAATATGGTGCCATATCACCCACCCCTAATTATCACATCAGGGTACTACTTTTTATTGTTTTTATAAAAAGTAAAAATTCACACTGTTCTCATTATTTCCCATTATATATCTATTAGATACAGATTATATCTGTCCAGTATCATTTATTCTACTTTAATCCTGGATATATGGAGATATTTGGAGTGCATTATTATTATTAGTATCATGACTGATCATTCTGGACATTGACTTCTGTTACAAATCTGATAAAATTATTGTATTTTACAGCTGTAAAAAAATTAAGAGAGCACTTTAGTTTCTGAATCAGTTTCTCTGATTTTGTTATTTATAGGTTTATGTTTGAATAAAATAAACATTGTTGTTTTATTCTATAAACTACAGACAACATTTCTACCAAATTACAAATAAAAATATTCTCATTTAGAGCATTTATTAGCAAAAAATAAAAAAGATGCAGAGCTTTCAGACCTCAAATCATTTTAAAGAAAACAAGTTAATATTTATAAAGTTTTAAGAGTTTAGAAATCAATATTTGGTGGAATAATCCTGGTTTTTAATCACAGTTTTTTTCATGCATGTTGGCATCATGTTCTCCTCCACCAGTCTTACACACTGCTTTTGGATAACTTTATGCTGCTTTACTCCTGGGGCAAAAATTCAAGCAGTTCAGTTTGGTGGTTTGATGGTTTGTGATCATCCATCTTCCTCTTGATTATATTCCAGAGCTTTTTAATTTGGTAAAATCAAAGAAACTCATCAATATATTAGTTTATTGATTCAAAGTTCCCAAGATTGTATGAAATAATAATAATTATAATGGAAAAAGACAAATAATTAACATAACAATGAAATGCAGCAAAACATATAGCAAAAGACTAAAGTGCAGAATATAAATAATAACACAAAATAGCAATTAAAGATTACGAGTAAATAACAGACCTTAATTCTTCTTAAGTAAAGCACAATTCTTTGTTTTTCTAATGTTTTTCCCCATTAAATTGTTATAGAATTGGCTAAAATAACTGGGGAAAACTGTGATGTGCTGTAAAACATTATTCTTATAAAACAGTATTCTAATATATATATGTAATATTTACAGTTTTTTACACAGTGTAAAATATACTGTACCTTTTATAGAAGCTCTAGTAGAGACCGCAGATACAGAGATATACTGCAGACTGCAGAGCTCCTACAGCACAACCAGAGTAATATTACTCCACCATACTCACACTATACTCCTAATCCACACACACACTGCTCTAACACCTCTCTACTGATCCACACACTCCTGTTCCCCTCACACACTCCGCTTTCTGGAGGTACAGGACCACAGCAGCTTTTCACCACTTAGCTTTACCTGTCAGTTAGCCTCCAGATCCACACAGCGGCCACGTGGTCTCGCCTTCAAACACAACTGCCGAAAAGCGTTCCAATCTGCTGCAAAGCGCCGCAAAGCCTTATGGGAAATGTAGTCCAACTCTACAAAGCGCTACTACGGCCACAGCTGTTTTTAACGTGAAATGGTAAAATAGCAGCATTTAAGGTGGAATGGTGAATTAGCAGCATTTAAGGTGTAACGGTAAAGTAGTAGCATTTAAGGTGGAATTGTAACTAAGCAGCATTTAAGGCGGAATGGTAAATTAGAAGCATTTAAGGTGGAATGGTAAAATAGCAGCATTTAGGTTGAAATGGTAAATTAGGAGCATTTAAGGTGGAATGGTAACTGAGAAGCAATTAACGTGGAATGAAAATTAGAAGCATTTATGGTGAAATGGTAAAACAGCAGCATTTAAGGTGTAATGGTAAATTAAAAGGTGTAGTGGTAAAATAACAACATTTGAGGTGGAATGCAAAATTACAAGCATTTAAGGTGGAATGGTAACTGAGCAACATTTAAGATAGAATGGTAAATTAGCAGCATTTAAGGTGGAATGTTAACTGAGCTGCATTTAAGGTGTAATGAAAATTAGAAGCATTTAAGGTGGAGATAAAACAGCAGCATTTAAGGTGTAATGGTAAATTAAAAGCATTTAAGGTGTACAGATCAAATAACAGAATTTAAACTGTAATGGTAAATTAGCAGCATTCAAGGTGGAATGGTAAATTAAAAGCATTTAAGGTGTACTGGTAAAATAACAGAATTTAAAGTGTAATGGTAAATTAAAAGCATTTAAGGTGGAATGGTAAATTAACAGAATTTAAAGTGTAATGGTAAATTAAAAGCATTTAAGCTGTAATGGTGAATTAGCAGCATATAAAATGGAATGGTAAATTAGCAGCATTTAAGGTGTAATGGTAAATTAACAGCATTTAAGGTGGAATGGTAACTGAGCAGCATTTAAGGTGGAATGGTAAATTAAAAGCATTTAAGGTGCAATGGTAAATTAAAAGCATTTAAGGTACAATGGTAAATTAGCAGCATTTAATGTGTATTGGTAAATTAACAGCATTTAAAATGTACCGGTAAAATAGCTGCATTTAAGGTGGAATGGTAAATTCAAACAATCTAGCATCTTCATGTGGGTGATTTACTGAAGGAAATAAAATGTTTTTAAAGGTTTTATAGATTTCAGCTTATGTTGTGCAGAAATTACAAAAACGTCCACATAAAACTACACCTGTATTCTTATTCGAATATTCTGTTCCACCTTGAAGGCTGAAAAGGGTCAGTTTAAACTGCCTGAAAATAACATTTTCAGCCTGAAGCCTGTGTGTCGATGCAGCAACATTTAAGGTGGAATTGCAAATTATTCAGTATTTAAAGTGGAAAGGTAAATTAGCAGTATCTTTATGTTGGTGATTTACTGGAGGAAATAAAATGTTTAAGAAAGATTTATAGATTTCAGATTATATTGTCTGGAAATTACAAACAGTCCACAAAACACTACACCTGGCTTCTAATATAACAGTTACAATTCCACCTTAAATGCTGCTAATTTACCACTCCACCTTAAATGCTGCTAATTTACCATTCCATCTTAAATGCTGCTGTTCACATACAGGCTTGATTCAGGCTGTAAATTTGTTGCTTTGGGTTCAGTTCTCTCATATTGGCCACTGGATATTCAACATGCCACCTCATGGCAAAGAACTCTCTGGGGATGTGAGAAATATAATAATATATTTTATAGTTGATATATTTATGTAAAGCTAATCTATTGCATAAGAGTGAAGTAAATATAGCTTATCTGTCTAACCTCACACACACACTGTTAGAGTGTATTCTGCCCTGACCCATGACCATATATGGTATAAAGAAGATATCACTTCCTCCTTCAAAAACCACTGTTGCAGAAATACAGTTACGCTAAGTCCACTTCTCCTCAGAGCTGCTTCAGTCTTACAGGCCTGAGAGGCATCAATGGTGTTGCAGGTAAGACTATACTAAACTTATATACCGCAATATATAACTTATATACTGCAGTATACAACTTACATACCGCAGTATACAACTTATATACCGCAGTATACAGCTTATTTACAGCAATATGCAACTTATATACAGCAATATACAACTTACATACCGCAGTATACAACTTATATACCGCAGTATAGAACTTATATACAGCAGAGTACAACTTCTATACCGCAATTTACAACTTATATACAGCAGTATGCAACTTATATACCAAAGTGTTCAACTTTTATACCAAAGTATACAACTTATATACCGCAGTATACAACTTAATTACTACAGTGTTCTACTTATATACCGCAGTATACAACTTACATACTGCAGTATACAACTTATATACTGCAATATACAACTTATATACCGCAGTATACAACTTATATACTGCAGTGTACAACTTATATACCGCAGTATACAACTTATATACCGCAGTATACAACTTATATACTGCAATATACAATTTATATACCGCAGTATACAACTTATATACTGCAGTATACAACTTATATACTGCAGTGTACAACTTATGTACTGCAGTATACAACTTATATACCGCAGTATACAACTTATATACTGCAGTATACAACTTATATACTGCAATATACAATTTATATACCGCAGTATACAACTTATATACTGCAATATACAACTTATATACTGCAGTATACAACTTATATACTGCAGTATACAACTTATATACTGCAGTATACAACATATATACTGCAATATACAACTTATATACTGCAGTATACAACTTATATACTGCAGTATACAACTTATATACTGCAGTATACAACTTATATACTGCAGTGTACAACTTATGTACTGCAGTATACAACTTATATACCGCAGTATACAACTTATATACTGCAGTATACAACTTATATACTGCAATATACAATTTATATACCGCAGTATACAACTTATATACTGCAATATACAACTTATATACTGCAGTATACAACTTATATACTGCAGTATACAACTTACATACCGCAGTATACAACTTATATACAGCAGAGTACAACTTCTATACCGCAATTTACAACTTATATACAGCAGTATGCAACTTATATACCAAAGTATTCAACTTTTATACCAAAGTATACAACTTATATACCGCAGTATACAACTTAATTACTGCAGTGTTCTACTTATATACCAAAGTATACAACTTATATACCGCAGTATACAACTTATATACCGAAGTTTACAACTTATATAGCGCAGTATACAACTTATATACTGCAGTATACCACTTATATACCGCAGTATACCACTTATATACCAAAGTGTTCAACTTTTATACCAAAGTATACAACTTATATACCGCAGTATACAACTTATATACCGAAGTCTACAACTTATATTATATATATATTATATTGACTGAAGATTCTTATTATGAAGTATTAGTTATTATGAAGTAAAAGTGGATTAGCCACAATTGAATGGCTGACTTGCAATACTAACTGTTATTCTGAGCTGGATTATTTAATGATACTTGATAGCAGATGGGATCTGGCTATAGCTCACGTCTCAAGTCTTTAGTTATTGATATCAAGTGAATGCTTGCTAAGAGCCAAACTCAGAGTAAACCTGTTAGTGTGTTAGCAACAATGCTAACTATTATTCTGAGCTGGATTAACCGCTGATTTTAGATAGGAGAATAATGCTAATAACCTAAATATTATTCTCTAGCAGATTTTAGGGCTAAATTATATCTTCTAGCTAAAGTTAGCTTGATGCTAACCTCTTTAGAAGTTAATTTCTCTTACAGCCATCAGCTAAATGTTCTATTCTCACCATTTTCCCACTGTTTTTCAGTGCAGATACAAGTCATGGGAGATGATAAGTGCATGCCAGCATGGACAGCGGTGTGTGCTAATCACAAGGAACCCTGGGAGTTTTTCTGCAAGGAACACCAGGAATGTCTCTGCAGATCCTGCTTAGAGGAGCACAAATCCCACCTGTACCTGCTTCTGGAAGACGCTAAAGCTGCTAGCATGGACATTCTGAAAGAGAACATCAGGACACTGGAAGATTCCCAGAAGCAAATACAGCTAAATGTCGTGTGGCTGCAGGATGCTAGATCCCAGGTTGCTAGCGATCGTGCTAAGCTGAGGGAACAGCTAGCGCAGCTGTTCGACGAGGTGCAGGAAACTCTGGCTCTTGAAAAGAAGGCATTTTTAGCTTCAGTTGATGATGAGAAAGAGAAGAGCCTCACACTTTTAGAGTCTCACCTCAGCGAGGTGCAGGAGAAGAAAGGAGAATTAGCACGGCTAATCACAAAGGCTAACGAACTGGTGGAAAAGGAGATTTCCGCTAAAGACTTTATGGACTGTTACAGTTGGGTGATGGGGAAGATGCTGAGGATTGATATAAATGTCCCACAATGCCATGCGGCGAGGCATGAGCTGGACAGGACTGTTATTGGCCAGCTTAAGCGAGACAGCCAGGCTGCCGTAAGAAACGTTAGCAAATCGATACGTGATAAACTACTAAGGATGCCTGTCCGGGTCACGGCACCAAAACCAGCCAGTTCTTTCACTTTGAAACCTCCTGTACCTCAAAGATCAGTCAAATCCACCACTTTTAAACCATCAACCTCACAAACATCTGATTTCCTGTTGGATCCAAACACCGCGCACTGCAACATTAGCATATCTGAAGACCGTTTATCTTGCCAGTGGGTGGCCCATCCCTTGACTTGTCCGCCTCACCCCGAGCGCTTCCGCCTGCACCCGCAGGTGCTGTGCAGTCAAGGCCTGTCCGCAGGAGAGCACACCTGGCAGGTAGAAGTGGGTGGAACCCGCCGGTGGGAGGTGGGGGTCACCTGTAAGAGTCGTGACCAGGCCTGGGTGGACTCCTGCATCAGCTGGGCTCTGCGATGGGACGGCCGCCAGCTTCAGGCTTTCGAGGGACACAAACGCTACTTCAACTCAAAACTAAGGACCATAAATCGAGCACCAACGCTTCTCCGGCTCCACCTGCACTTCAGCCAGAAAACTGAACTGAGCTTCTACACCTCTGAGGACGATCTCCTGCACACCTTCACCATTAAAACCTCAGGACCCGTCTTCCCAGGCTTCTATCTGGAAGAATCGTCCGTGAAAATCAAAAAGTTGGATTTTCAGAAGCATTAGCCATTTGGGTGCCCTAAGCACTAATGCTTTGTTGTGCCTTGAAACCTCCAAACCTGTTTGGTTTCCCATTACTTTACGATACTAGAGTAATATCTCTTGATACTTAAACCCTAAATACTATAGAAAGGGTTCTTCAAGATTTGTGGTTATAAGAATCCAAAATCTGGTTCATGCTAAAGCGAATAGACATTTTTCCTAGGTTTGACCTTGGATTACTCCAAATTGCTACAGAAAAATCACTTAATACTTTTATAATTAATAAAATAAAAATTGTTCTTCAAGGATTTAATAGTGACATTTGATAAAAGTTGGATTTGTTGGTTTTATAGGACTCCAAAATCTGGTTTATACATAACCGAATAAACATTTTTCCTAAGTTTGACCTCGGATTACTCCAAATTGCTAAAGTAAAATCACTTGATTCTTTAATATTTAATAAAATGGGAAGTGTTCTTTAAGAATTTAATGGTGACATTTAATAAAGGTTTCATTTGCTGATTTTATAGGACTCCAAAATCTGGTTTATTCATAGCGGAATAGACATTTTTCCAAAGTTTGACCTCAAATTACTCCAAACTGCTGCAGTAAAATCACTTACTACTTTTATGTTTAATAGAATGGAAAGTGTTTTTCAAGGATTTAATGGTGTCATTTGATAACAGGTTAATTTGTTTGTTTTATAAGACTCCAAAATCTGGTTTATGCAAAACCAAATAGACATTTTTTTCTAAGTTTGACCTCCGATTACTACAAAATGCTACAGTAATATTGCTTTAAACTTTTATCTTTAATAGAATGGAAAGGGTTCTTCAAGGATTTAATGGTGTCATTTGATAACAGTTGGATTTGTTGGTTTTATAGGACTCCAAAATCTGGTTTATACATAACCGAATGGACATTCTTCCTACGTTTGACCTCGGATTACTCCAAATTCCTACAGTAAAGTCACATAATTCTTTAAACTTTAATAAAATGGGAAGTGTTCTTTAAGGATTTAATCGTGATATTTGATAACAGTTTGATTTGTTGGTTTTGTGGGACTCTAAATCTGGTTTATTCTTAACCGAATAGACATTTTTCCTACGTTTGACCTCGGATTACTCCAAATTCCTACAGTAAAGTCACATAATTCTTTAAACTTTAATAAAATGGGAAGTGTTCTTTAAGGATTTAATCGTGATATTTGATAACAGTTTGATTTGTTGGTTTTGTGGGACTCTAAATCTGGTTTATTCTTAACCGAATAGACATTTTTCCTAAGTTTGACCTCTGATTACTCCAAATTGCTACAGTAATATGACTTAATACTTTTAACATTAATAGAATGGTAAGTGATATTGAAGGAAGTAATAGTAACATTTGATAACAGTTTGATTTATTCGTTTTGTGGGACTCCAAATGTTTATGTTGTTTTTTACTGACTTTTTTCTCTCCCACAACCCTAATCCTTAATCCTTGTGGGAGAGAAAAAAGTGAGTAAAAAAACCCATAAATGTGTTAGAAATGTTACAAATGAACTTCTGTTGCTTTTTAAATAGGAGGTCACTTCTTTACAGTAACTTCATTTTTACGTGAATTACATAAATTAGTTTTTTGCCATGTTCTTAAATGTTATTATAAGAGCAGCAGTTAGATTAAACTGTTATTCTACGTTTTTTTTTTTTTTTTTAGTTTGTTTGTTTTCTTTTATTTTTATTTTTTACGTTTTTTTTAAGTTTTCTTTATTTTTAAACCTATCATAGACAATTTTTTCAATGGTTCAATAGATATTTAGCTTTGTTTAATTTATTTATTTATTTATTTATTTTTGGCTTTGTATTTAGCTTTGTTTTATTTATTTATTTATTTTTGGCTTTGTATTTAGCTTTGCTTTATTTTTTTATTTATTTTTGGCTTTGTATTTAGCTTTGTTTTTTTTACGTTTTCTTAAGTTTTCTTTATTTTTAAACCTATCATAGACAAATTGTTCAATGGTTCAATATATATTTAGCTTTTTATAAAGAGGCAGAGATTTGTCGCTAGTCACTTTTTTACAAAAAAAAAGTCGCTAGAGGGTCTAAAAAGTCGCTAAATAGGTAAAATTGATGCCTAGATGCATGAAAACTGTGATTAAAAACGTGGGTTATTCCACCAAATATTGATTTCTGAACTCTTAAAACTTTAAGAATATGAACTTGTTTTCTTTGCATTATTTGAGATCTGAAAGTTCTGCATTTTGTTTGTTATTTCAGTCATTTCTCATTTTCTGTAAATAAATGCTCTAAATGAGAATATTTTTATTTGTAATTTGGGAGAGATGTTGTCTGTAGTTTATAGAATAAAACAACAATGTTCATTTTACTCAAACATAAACCTATAAATAGCAAAATCAGAGAAACTGATTCAGAAACTGAACAAAAAAACGAAAGCATGTGAACAGAAACTGAGAAATAGCGCCCTCTATGGTCACAGAATTCGGTGTAACACCGGTCGAGCTTTTTGGATCACAGTTTTCTTGTCTTGTCTTGGGTACCTTTGGGAATATTGGCGTCTAGAACCCTTATCGTTGCTAAGTGATTCCGCAGAGAGAGCGGTTTGGGCTGCATTAATGCGCTTTTCTGCGATGTGTACCAGCGCTAGCTTTAGCTTTAGCATTCCAGGGTGAACGGTTTGGCATGGAAGCCGATAACACAACAACCTATTGCTTTCAGGCTTTCGGATTTGCTTCAAGTTCGTGCCACCGATTTAATCTTTCGCATGGTTCGGTTTCGTTTCCCCAGTTTGGACTGATTTCTATCGAGGTTCGGGAAATCAGTTAGGCTCTCTAGCCTTAGCTTAGCCTGTGGAGCTGCAAACTGTGCTGTTTCCCCAGGGTTTTCCTCACAGTATTCCAGTATAAACCAGTATATGTGGTGTTTTATACACTATTTTAATGCTCAGCCAGTACTATACAAGTATAAACCAGTATATGTTGTGTTTAAACTAATGGTTTACTGCTCAGCCAGTACTAGACCACTACACCAGCACTATTAACCAGTATATGTTGTGTTTTGAACATTAGGTTACTGCTCAGCCAGAAATAGACCAATATAAACCAGAATATACTAGTATAACTCAGTTTAGATCATTACAAACCAGTATATGTGGTGTTTGAAACATTGCTTTACTGCTCAGCCAGTACTAGACCACTACACCAGCACTATAAACCAGTATAAACTTGTTTAGAACAGTATAAACCAGTATATGATGTGTTTCGAACATTAGGTTACTGCCCAGCCAGCAATAGACCAATATAAACCAGAATATACTAGTATAACCCAATTTAGACCAGTATAAACCAGTATATGTTGTGTTTTAAACATTACTTTACTGCTCAGCCAGTACTAGACCACAACACCAGCACTATAAACCAGCATAAACTAGTTTAGAACAGTATAAACCAGTATATGTGGTGTTGTATACACTATTTTACTGCTCAGCCAGCACTATACAAGAATAAACCAGTATATACGAGTATAGACCAGTTTAAACAGTATAAACCAGTATATGGGGTGTTTTATACACTATTTTACTGCTCAGCCAGCACTATACAAGTATAAACCAGTATATCCTAGTATAAACCAGTTTAGAACAGTATAAACCAGTATAAGCCAGTATAAAGGGTTTGTTTAGAAATGTGATATACTGGTCAATCAGCACTAGACCAGTAAAAAACTGTTTAAACCAGTATAAACTATTATAAACCAGTATAAATGTTTTGGTCAGAAGTATGTTATACTGGTTAGCCAGCACTGTAGACCAGTATAAACCAGTATAAACCAGTATAAATGTTTATGTGTTGTGTTGAGAGCACTGGTATGTGACCCCAGTCTCTCGGGGTCAGTGTGTGGGTGAAGAACACTGGTGCACAGATAAACCAGTATAACCAGTAGAGGTGTGCCAAAAAATCGATTCACATAAGAATCTTGATTCTCATTTACTACGATTCAGAATCGATTTAAAATGTCCCAAAATCGATTCTAAGGTCCAATCCCATTTCTTCCCTTGGCCCTACCCCTCACGGTAAGTTCACACTGCAGCGGCACGAAGCGTTTTTCGCTCCGCCTCCCACTGCCCAAAGCGACCGTGGCCGCTGCAGTTTGAACTTACCGTCAGACCCACACAGAGCGTAGGTGTATGAGAATCACCGGTAAGATGGCAGAACAAGCACTATATTACCTTAGATTAACGTGTAGTTTTAATGTTTTATGGCAGAATGCTTCATAACAAGCATAAAAAAGATCGCTAGTAGTTAGTTTCAGTAACTGTTAGCTAGCTAACTAGCTAACTTTCCAGTTCCACCTTAAATAACGCTACAGGTGGCAGCGGGCTGCAGCATTTAAGGCGGAACGGAAAAATAACAATAAGCTAATCAGAGCTAATTTCAGCTCCTCATCACAGAGGAATTAAGGAATGGACAATATGAATTAATTTCTCCACCTCCTGCCCCCTTTCTGAAGAAATACAACGACCTTAAATTAACTAGTTAATCAGCAGCTGCTCCTGAACTTTAGCGCTCCACTGCTATCATCACATCAGCCCAGCAGCGTCACCTACACACCACCGCTTGTAGCCTGGTAATAAAGCAGTGTTATTTATTATTTATTTATTGTTCATTAACGTCATTGTGATATCCCAGTGATTCCTCTGTCACTGAGGACCCACATTCCTGCACATTTTATTGTTTTTGTAACACATTACCTGCTTCAGGACCAGTGTATATTTTGGAGGCTTTTTTTTCAATAAGTTTTCAATAAATTTTTATAAATCAAATCGTTTTGAATCAAAAATCGATTTTGAATCGAATCGTGGCCCCCAAAATCGGAATCGAATCGAATCGTGAGATAGTAAAAGATTCCCACCCCTAATAACCAGTAAGAGTCTGAGAGAGGCTGTGATGTGTATTGGTAATAGTGACTGGAGTTCAGCGTTGTGCTGATCAGTAATCGATCACAGTGATCAGTCTGTCTGATCGGGTTCGTTTTTTCCGTTGGTTTCGTTTTTCTTCTGTTAGGTTTCGTTTTCCTGCGCGTGACGCGTTTCACTCTCCCTCTGCTTGTGAAGCGCGCGCCTCCCGCGCGTGCACGAGCAGATAGCGCGCGGGACTGCGGGCAGCGCGAGCTCCTCTGCACGCTCTGATCTGAACAGGTAAATTACCTTAAACCTGCAGGTAAATTCACTTTTCTGCACTAAAGACTGGAGTTTTACAGTATTTTACAGGAGAATAACTGGTTTGTTTGATCAACTGTATACTCATATATGGTCCTACATGGAAAAGTAATAAAATGTTACAATGCATTGTTAGATAAATTTGAAAATGTACGAAAATAGCTTAAATGCATAATTCCCTAATGCAACGCAATGGTTTTAAATAGAAAAAATACAGATTTATACAGATATATTAAGGAATGCATGCTCATATCCAAGCAAGCACGATCATGTGTGATTCACATGGCTGGAACTTTATACAGGACCAGTCAAACCCGTTTGGACACACCATATATATTAGAGGTGTGCCAAAAAATCGATTCACATAAGAATCTTGATTCTCATTTACTACGATTCAGAATCGATTTAAAATGTCCCAAAATCGATTCTAAGGTCCAATCCCATTTCTTCCCTTGGCCCTACCCCTCACGGTAAGTTCACACTGCAGCGGCACGAAGCGTTTTTCGCTCCGCCTCCCACTGCCCAAAGCGACCGTGGCCGCTGCAGTTTGAACTTACCGTCAGACCCACACAGAGCGTAGGTGTATGAGAATCACCGGTAAGATGGCAGAACAAGCACTATATTACCTTAGATTAACGTGTAGTTTTAATGTTTTATGGCAGAATGCTTCATAACAAGCATAAAAAAGATCGCTAGTAGTTAGTTTCAGTAACTGTTAGCTAGCTAACTAGCTAACTTTCCAGTTCCACCTTAAATAACGCTACAGGTGGCAGCGGGCTGCAGCATTTAAGGCGGAACGGAAAAATAACAATAAGCTAATCAGAGCTAATTTCAGCTCCCCATCACAGAGGAATTAAGGAATGGACAATATGAATTAATTTCTCCACCTCCTGCCCCCTTTCTGAAGAAATACAACGACCTTAAATTAACTAGTTAATCAGCAGCTGCTCCTGAACTTTAGCGCTCCACTGCTATCATCACATCAGCCCAGCAGCGTCACCTACACACCACCGCTAGTAGCCTGGTAATAAAGCAGTGTTATTTATTATTTATTTATTGTTCATTAACGTCATTGTGATATCCCAGTGATTCCTCTGTCACTGAGGACCCACATTCCTGCACATTTTATTGTTTTTGTAACACATTACCTGCTTCAGGACCAGTGTATATTTTGGAGGCTTTTTTTTCAATAAGTTTTCAATAAATTTTTATAAATCAAATCGTTTTGAATCAAAAATCGATTTTGAATCGAATCGTGGCCCCCAAAATCGGAATCGAATCGAATCGTGAGATAGTAAAAGATTCCCACCCCTAATATATATAGTGTTTTTTCATTATTTTAAACTTTTCTATTTCACAGATTAATACTAAACTCATCCAAACTATGAAGAAACGCATATGGAATTATTTAATAAAGAAAAAAGTGTTAAACAAACCAGAATATGTTTTATATTTTAGCTTTCAGTTTTTCAGTTAACAGCTGTGCTGAACTCATCAAGAGTTAATTACTTGAAATTCTTTATTCTTAATGTGTTTGAGAGCATCAGTTGTAAAGTTGTGAAGAGGTCAGTCAATCTGAAAGAACTTTTTAAAGTTTTCATACTGAAAACATAATTTTAAGTAATTTCAATCTTCAAATGGGTTAGTTTGACCTGTAACATAACAGGTTCTACATGAGGGGAAATTACTTTTCTTTCTCTCCAGGTTTGTTGAATTGTAAGGTCTCAGGAACTGGAGCCATGGAGGCCAATGATCTGAGGAGCTACATCAGCAGCCACAAGAACATCTTTGTCTTGAGGAACAAACAGTTCCGAGACAGCAAGCTTGTAATCGATGGATGCAACTTGTACCACACTCTGTATTTTACATCGGGCTTGGATCAGGCACAGGGTGGGGAATATGGCGATTTTGAAACAGTGGTTTGCAATTTCTTCAAGAACCTCAAAGAATGCAGCATCAAACCGTACGTTGTGTTGGACGGAGGGGACGACGGCGGCGACGGCGAGTTCCGCAACCTGAAGAAAAAAGGTGAAATCACAATCAGAAAGGCTCACGCCTTGTCTACAGGACGTCCACGAAACGTCCTGCCAATTCTCGTCAAGACGGTGTTCGTGCAGATCCTCAGGAAGCTGGAGGTGCCGTTTGTTCAGTGCGTTGCCAAGGCTGACTGGGAGACTGCTGCCTTGGCCAACGAGTGGAACTGTCCGGTTCTTTCTAACAAGGCCGACTTCTACATTTTCGACATGAAGGGAGGACTGCTGCCCCTTTGGAGTTTCCAGTGGAAGAATTTATCCTTGATGAATCAATCGGACGAAAAGTTTGTTCGAGCCAAAGAATATTTTGTGGAACGGCTGAGCACTCATAGAAGACTTTTCCTCCCTGTTTTCGCCACAATTGCGAGCAATGACGATATTCACCTGGACAAAGGATCGCTTCCAAACTGGGCGAAACCCTCAAAAGGCTCTACTGTAACCAAGGATATCGATGCCTTGTTCAAATGGCTGTCAAAATTTAAGAAACCAAAAGAGGCCATAAATGGAGTTCTGAGCCACATTAGGGACCCGGCGTATTCAGACAAAGTCCTCAATGTCCTCACGCAAGGTCTGGAGGACTACCAGCTCTCCCTCAGCTCCATAGCAGAGTTCTTCACGAGTGGAACGGCACTTCCTGATTCTTCGCCATGCCTTCCAGAGTGGACTCTTCAGCAGTTGGCCAAGGGCAAGCTTGACACCGTCGTAATGGACGTCCTCGTCAAGCAGAGGACGGTTCTCAGCTTCCCAGTGGAGAATTCCCTGTACTCCAGCAGCAATCGGATGTCTCAACCCATACGGCAGACCATTTATGCCTTACTGCTGGGCGTAACGGATGGCGCCTACGTGGAGGAATACGACAGGGAGGAGCTTGAGATAACCAGCTCCAGGGTGGAAGCTGTTCTACCAAGTAAGGTCGTTCCAAACCTCCAGTTGGAGACACTGTGGGAGGTAATACAGCCAATGCACATGCATTTGTCCAAATATAGAATATCCAACAAAAAATATTAATATTTTATTATATTTTTCTGTGGGACAACACTAAAGAAATGAAACTTGACATATAACATATATATATAACGAGTTTTCAGTGTACAGCTTGTATAGCAGTATAGATGTACTCTCCTCTCGAAGTAACTCAACACACAGCCTTTAATATCTAAATATTTAGCAACACAGTTGAGTACACCTCACGTCCCTGGTGTTATGTCACGTGTTAAAGTTATTAGGGAGCAAGGACGTTAAATATGGTGCTTTGGGTTCAGTTCTCTCTAGGGTTGCAACGGTATAAGATTTTCACGGTATGAGAACCGTCTCAGAAAATACCGCGGTATCACGGTTATCACGGTATCACAGTTTGTTACATATATTATTAAACTGACCCTTAAAAAATTACAACAAAGGTTTTTTGTTCAATTAACTATTTATTGTAGAAACCTGGAACAACTATATAGATAATGTCTCCTTAAAAAAAATAAGCTGTACACCATTAGGTAATCCGTCGTAGCACGCACTTCACGCCTGTACCTGCGTGCCCAAATTTCGGATAACTCAGCGCTTTTGCCGCATGGGTTGTGCACGACTACAAAGAGGTTTTATTTAGGTTCAGATTAAAATTATAAACTAAACACATACTTTGCGCTGCACGGCGGGGTGCTGTTCTCGGAGATGGGAGTACAGGTTTGACGTATGTCCACCTTTAGCTGTGAAATAGTCCCACACTGCTGATTTTAGTTTAGCCTTTTTTTAGACGGACGGAGATTTGTTTAGTCTGATGCACTTTCTGCTGTTCTCACCGCTGTGTGCTGAGCAGCTGAAGCGGAGCAGAGTTGCGCATGCGCGGGTGAGTTTCTCCGCTGGCTTGTGTTTTACCGGTAATAAGCAAACACACACGGTATGATAACTGTGCATTTTAATACCATGGTATACCGTGAAACCGGTTACCGCTGCAACCCTAGTTCTCTCATATTGGCCACTGGATACTCAACATGCCACCTCATGCCACCTTGTTGGCCTA
Organism: Astyanax mexicanus; assembly: GCF_023375975.1. NCBI lineage: Eukaryota > Metazoa > Chordata > Actinopteri > Characiformes > Acestrorhamphidae > Astyanax > Astyanax mexicanus. The sequence continues at coordinate 126,439,928 of NC_064408.1, forward strand.
GGCTATAAGAGGATTCCCAACAACCTAAAACTGAGCTACAGCATGGTGGCCAAGGCCAAACATGGTGGCCAAGGCCTCGCCAGAGGTTGGCTTTAAAACATGTATCCCACTATTCTTTTTCGACCATGTTCAGACCCTGCCAAAAATGTTTTGCCTCAGATTTCTGGGTCCTCTATTGCTAATGTACCTCATTAATGTAAGTCACTTTGGATAAAAGCGTCCACTATATGCTATGTAATGTAATGTGTGCATGGAACTGTCCTAGAATAAAGCCTCTTCTGAAGCTGATGCACAAGGAAGCCTGCAAACAGTTTACTGAAGACAAGCAATCCAATAGCATGGATTAACAGAACCATGTCCTGTGGTCTGACGAGCTTAAGATAAACTTGTTTGGCTCAGATCGTGTCCAGCATGTGTGGTGGCTTCCTGATGAAGAGTATGAAGACAACTGTCCTTTGCCTCAGTAAAGCATGGTGGTGGTAGTATCATAATCCAGCACTGGCGAGCTGAACTCCAAACATGTACTGTGCCATTCTGAAGCAGAGCATGTGCAAGGACCACTGTTTGGCCATTGAATTTGTCATAAACCAGGGCTGCATGTTAGTATTTCTAAAATAGTATTTTTCACACAACATGTACGTTATCGTATAGCTTGTTTTTCATAAGAATAATTCCAAAATGAACAGAAAAAAGCATTTTTTTCTCTTATCGCACAACAGGATTAGCAAAATTAATTCAGAACATATTCAGAAATATTTGTAGTGCATTTTTGGAGAGAAAATCTAGGTAGCAACATACCTGAAACAGATTTTAGAACAAATAAATCTTCAGATCTTGCAATGTACGGCTGCAGGTGTAAGACACTGAGGTTGTAAAAAATAAAGTAGGAAGAAATTAGTTTAATTCACTTTTTACTGTCTAAAGTGTCTAGGCAACAACTTGATAAAATTAGCATTTCCAAAACCATACAATAAACAAATCACTTGATATTTTTATAAAGTTACAGAACAATGTTATTACAGTTTTTCACTAGATATAGATTTAAAAAAAATATATAAATATATTTTAGAGAGGAACTGCAGCAGCTATGCACCGTCCATCTCAGAGCTCTCACTCGTCAATTAAAAGCTCCCAAAAATATTTTTAACCTTTTTACAAAAATATAAATTTGAAAAAAAAAAAAAAAACTTTTTACACATTTTTAACCCTTTTTTATATAAAAATAGAGTGATTTTGGTGAAACTCGTTCATTGTTTTATCAGTTAAATTTTTAACTCTGTTACACATGTTTCCCTTCCTTCGAAAACTGGGCCTCATGGCAGTTTTTCAACATAATAGTTGAGCGTCTGTGGGGCATCCTCAAGCTGAAGGTGAAGGAGCGCTAGGTGATAATATTAGTGCTCACACAAAATTAATATAATTAAAATAATTGATTTATTTTATCTATACTGCTCTACAAGCTGTACACTGACTACTTTGAATTACATTCAAGTTGTTTTATTTCTACAGTGCTTCCCATTAAAAGATACAGTATAATAGAATATTTAGAGAAATGTGAGGGTTGTTTTCACTTTTGCTGAATTAATTTTTGTCCTTCACCACCTCCACCTCATGTTAACCCTCCTGTTATGTTCATTTATCAGGAACAGCAATAGTGTTCCCAGGTCAGCTTGACCCGGTGTATGTTTAATTATCTGAAAGATAAAAGACAGTCAGTGTGAATATTTCATTTTCAACTCCATTACTAATTATTCTACCAGTTTTAGTGCAATGGAGTAACTTACCTCTAACAGATAATTATTAAATTACGATAATTCCCTTGATTTTCATAATAAAATAATATATTTTTGAATGTTTTTTAATGTTTCACTACTTTATTTTTGAACTTTAGAAAGACCGACATAAAAAATGCAATAGTTGCAATACATACATTGCAATTTTGTTTTAGTTTTTGTTTTTGCAGGGGGTGTTTTGCAAATATGTGAGACAAACCATTTTCATATTATACAGCTCTGGAAAAAAATGAAGAGAGCACTTCAGTTTCTGAATCAGTTTCTCTGATTTTGCTATTTATAGGTTTATGTTTGAGTAAAATGAACATTGCTGTTTTATTCTATAAACTACAGACAGCAATTCTCCCAAATTCCAAATAAAAATATTCTCATTTAGAGCATTTATTTACAGAAAATGAGAAAACAGATTCAGATTCATAAGTTTTTAGGAGTTTTTAGTTTTTAGTTTTTTTTGCATGTTCTCCTCCACCAGTCTTACACACTGCTTTTGGATAACTTTATGCTGCTTTACTCCTGGTGGTTTGATGGCTTGTGATCATCCATCTTCCTCTTGATTATATTCCAGAGGTTTTTAATTTGGTAAAATCAATGGTCTCTTTTTTACAGAGCTGTATGTTGATTAAACTAATTAAGGCAATCAGAAGAAGTTTTACACTGAGAAATATACTTTTAACTATTTTTAAAGCAGGTCAATTTGACCCAGAACATAACAGAAGGGTGAAACCCACCAAACTCAAACTCTGAATGACTCTGTTCATATCTGAACCATTTAATCACTTGAAAATGTAAAATTGGTGGAGTTCTCCGTTTAATACACATAATAAAACACATAAAGCACTAAAATATCTGTTTCTTTATGCTCTAGACAGCGTGGAACTGGCGGCAGCAGGTTCTCCTGGAAGTTTTGCTGGTCTTTCAGCCTCCTGACCGGCTTCCCGTCCCTCCCAGTCTGCAGCTAGCCGTGTACGTCACCTGCTACTGGCTGAAACAGGCAGAACCAGAACCCAAACCAGAGTTCCTCCGGGCCTTACTGGTGGGACTGGTGTACGGAGAGCTGTCCAGAGATCCACTTACGCAAAGAGGTGAGACACTCTTCTCATTTACTAAAGTTAAAAGTGCTCTTATCTGGGGAGCTGTTATCTTGCGGTTTCTGAGGCTGGTAACTCTGACGAACTTCCTTTTCTGGGGCGGTCCTGATAAGAGCCAGTTTCATCATTGTAAGGTTTTGGATGATCTTGAGGATACGACCTTCATTTCTTCTTAAAAGTATTTTTTAATCTTTACTTAATTGAGTAGTTCTTACTTCTCATAACCTGGATTCGAACATTACTGAAATATTCACTATTCACTGTATACCTGTAACTCTACCTCTTCACTACTTTACTTTAACTGATGCTCTCAAACACTTTATTAAGAGACAAGAAATTCAAGTAATTAACTCTTGATGAGTTCAGCACAGCTGTTAACTGAAAGCCTGAATTCCAGGAGATTCTACCTCATAAAACTGACTGAAAAAATTGTTTAACAGTTTTTTGTTAATTACTTTCATAATTTTATATGTTTTTCTTCATAGTTTGGATGAGTGTAGTATTAATCTATAATGCAGAACTTTTTTATTTATTTAGTTTAATTATATATATATATATATATATATATACTTAGGTATATATATATATATATATATTTTTTTTTGTTTTTGTTTGTTTGTTTATTTGATTAATTATTAATTAATATGTTTTATTATTGTTTACATTAAAAAGGGTGTGGTTGTGGAACTTGGTTTGGTTCTCCAAAGAGGAAACTAGGAAATGGGTGGAAAACAAAACCCTGAAGAGGTGCAAAAAAAAGGCGGGAAACAGAACACAGGAAATGCCACAAAATGGCATGTGCAAACGAAGGACACCTTTCAGCTTCAAATAAACTCAAAACGGACTGAGCAGCCCTCTATTTTTTGCCTTCTTTTTTTTCTTTTCTTTCCTTACATTCTCTGTTACCGGTCACCCCTCTACAAAGGTGCGACAGAGCAACGAGTGTTTTGACTGGAGGTTTATATAGAGTGCTGCACAGGTGTGACTGGTTGCCACTGATCACCTCCAGGGATTCTGGGAATTGGAGTTTTGAGACCCAATCCAACCCAATATATTTGTATTAAGTACAACACCAGTAAAACATTAGTACTTTTTCAAAGTATACTGAAATACAGATTAAACAGCAAAAATAAGGAGAAATAAGAAATAAGGAGAAAAGCTATAATTAAAAAGTCCACATATGCAACTTTTTCTCACAAGGGAATCTGATACATTTTAGTGATTTTCTAATTCATAATATTAATTTTATGTTTATTTCTGTGTCAATTTTAGGGGCGGTTCCAAAGAGGCTGAAGAACCTGAAGACCCGTAAAGAGAAAATCCCGCTGGACCTGGAGGTGGCTCACGCTTACAGCCAATGGCAGTGCAGTCTGAGGGACAGTCTCCGCCTCAACCAGCTGCTGGCCAATCCGGTTCCAGAACCCGAGTATGCCTGGTAAACACCAGCTTTATTATGTCCTTCATTTTACGCTCTGACCTCTTATCTCCCATCAGAGCTGTAATCAGTGCTGCTGCTGCTGGACTGTAACTGTAGCTTATCACACAGCAAACAGAACAGTGGCAGTGTTTAATACAGGACTAGCTGTGAAGCATGGGGGCGGGTGCGTTCACGCTTAACACACCTAATTCTAAATAATTCATACTGAGTGGATACTGAGAAACCCATAGCAGTTACTGTAATTCATAGTGGATATGCTGGGTAACTCATAGTTACTGAATAATTCATTCTGGATAATGAGTAATTTATATGACCTTCTGAATAATACACTGTAAATACTGTAAAATGCATGGTAAGTACAGAAAAATCTTAGTGGATGCTAAATAATTATTAATACTAATTACTTAATAATTCATACTGGACACTACATACAGCAGTTTATAGCGAGTACCGATTAATTCATGCTAGATAATGAATAATTCTCATTACGTACTGAATAATTCATAGTAGATACGGCATAATTCATGGAAAGTATCAAATAATTCATAGTAGATACGGCATAATTCATGGAAAGTATCAAATAATTCATAGTAGATACGACATAATTCATGGACAGTATCAAATAATTCATAGTAGATACGGCATAATTCATGGAAAGTATCAAATAATTCATAGTAGATACGACATAATTCGTGAAAAGTATCACATTATTCATAGTGTCCCTTGTAAAAGAAAAGTGTATTTAATTATCTTTTTAAAAAGTATACTTAACATGGAGAAGTACATACTTTTTAAAATTAAAATACATGCTGAAATACATACTAAATGTACTATTCTGCACTTAAGTATATTTCAGCTGTAATTAAGCTATATTTAAATACAACATGAAAACATTAAATTGTGCTTTTAAGCACTTTTTTCATACATATATTCTGCAAACTCTCTTATTCAGAACTCAGAGCTGTATGTATGTCCTAACCTTAAATAAATATATATATGAGAAAACCATTCTTCTTTCTTTTTACCTTAAAAGCAGAGTCTGTTTTGCATTATTTTTACTTCATTTTATTTCATCACTGCTATTTCATGTAATCTGCATTTGGAAAAAGCCTGGACAGGACAATTCCATCGCAGATATTGAATAATTCATGAATTTGCCATATGAAAAAAACACTGGTTAGTTACTGAATAATTAATACTGGACACTATATAGTTTATGTAGGGGTTAGTAGTAATTAATACTAAATAATGAAGCTAACGTATTACTTAAATACTTCATAATTCATGCAAAGTACCAAACAATTTGTAGTGGATACTGAATAATTTATAGAGGTTAATGAATAATTAATAATAGTATATCATTTGGATAAAGCTTGGACATGATAAATCCATAGTAGATCCTGCATAATTCATGGGATTACCAAATAAATCATAGTGGTTCGTTATTAAATAATTCATACTGGACACTACATAGATTTTATGTAGTGGTTAGTGATTGATTTATATTAGAAATATATATTCACAACATATATATATATATATATTCATAACTATATATATATATATATATATATATATATATATATACACAACACTGGGGGTCACTATCACCCCAATTCTGAACTCACCTGTTTCTTATTTTCCAACTTTTAGCAGTATTTAAGGACAATGTACTCTTCTAAGCGTTTGTTATTCTCAAGATCTATTTTTTTTTTTACCTCGAGATTGGATTGTTTGCCTGTATTTTCTTGTTTTTTTATTAATAAACCTGCATTTGGATCTTTTATCATGTCTTGAGTGAAAATTACAAAATCCCTTTTATTTTAAATGTTGTTTTCTAATAAAATGTCAAGTCCTCCAATAAAGACACTTAAAAAAAACATTAAAAACCTTAAACCATATTTTTTTTAATTAATAGCTGAAATGTGTTCCTTAGAAGTAATAAAACATACCAGTCCTGCTTAAGATTATTATAAACATTTCATAATCTTAAAAAAAAAAATACTTTTACTGTGGTAATTTCTGCCTCTGCAGCTCCTCTCAGGTTCAACCGTGCTATAGACTTGGATGATGCAATATGCAAATTAGACAATAAAAAAATACCCCCCCAGCCCAATCAGCTCTCCCTCCTGCCCCACCCCTAAACCCATACATCACCCAGTGCCTCACCCAAATGTCCCCTCCCTTTTTTAAAATAATTTTATTTCAAATTTTTCCCATTTTCTCCCCAATTTACACGGCCAATTACCCAACCCACTCATTAGGCCTCCCCCCTATCACTAGTGATGCTCCCCAACACCAGGAGGGTGAAGACTAACACATGCTTCCTCCGATACATGTGAAGTCAGACTCCGCCTCTTTTCGAGCTGCTGCTGATGCAGTATTGCCGAGCAGCATCACAGCGCTAACACTAATACATCAGCTCACAGATGCCCTGTGCTGCAGCCATCTACCCACCCGGAGGGAGCAGGGCCAATTTTGCTCCCTCTGAGCGCCGGCAGCTTGATGGTAAAGCTGCATGAGCTGGGGTTCGAACCTGCGACCTCTCGCTCATAGTGGCAGCGCTTTCGACCGCTAGACCACTCGGCGCCCCCCTCCCTCTTTAAAGCATTGTTCAGCTGAGGGTGGAGTCAGCTAAAATCAAGGGATTTAAAAGTGCCTCTTTAAATAAAATGAGGCCACTATGATCAGGAGATTGCTGGTTCGAATCCTGGTCATGCAGCTTGCCATCATCTGTTGGAGCCCTGAGAAAGCACAGTTGTCCTTGCTCTCTCTGGGTGGGTACAGTACAGTAGATGGCGCTCTCTCTTTCCCCTCATCACTCCTAGGGTGATGTGGATCAGCACAAGGCTGCGTCTGCAAATTTTTTAGGGTTTAACATCCTACCTGGAGCAACCGAAGCCACATGGGAAACAATACCAGTAACTGATAAAACAAATATTATATGCTATAACATGTTTAAATTTAAATACCATTAAAGCTGATGTCTGTAGGTTTTGGGGTTTAGAGGATTTAGTGCCTCTCTGGTGAGAATGGGTAATTGCAGCGAGCATGTGGAAAAATCATTTTAAACTGGGCGGGTGTGATGCGGTCTCCGTTCAGAGCGGATGAATCCGATTCCAGGTTATGTTTAGTCAGAGAGAGAGAGAGAGAGAGAGAGAGAGAGAGAGAGAGCTCAGTCAGAATCTTCCCTCCTTCGTTTCTTTGGTTTTACTATGGGTGAATGGAGGAGCTACTGAGCTCTGAGTTTCCTCTTCTGAAGTCTCCATTGCTCCACCAGCCGCTCACGTTCAGTAAAACTGAGCCGGATCCTCTTTTAGAGGCTGTACGTGTGACGTAACTACATAAAGACGCGTGACGTGGCCAGAAGAAGAAGAAATCCTGCGAAAAGCGACCCGACACCCCAGTTTTTAGAATGAATATATTATATTATATATTAGCAGGGATGGTGGTTCAGCACATTGGTACCATTAAACACTTTATTTTATCCATATTCTTCTCCACTCAGAAATGCTTCTGCTTTCAGAAGTTTAGGAACTAAATAATCTAGACTGACACTTTAAAAGAAATTAATAAAACATAAATGTATATGTATTAATTCATTTCTTGTTTTCATGTACTTGTTTTAAATGTTTTTCAGTACCACTTTAAAATAAGACTTTATAAAGGATATATGAATAGCTTATAAAGGAGTTTATTAATGCACCAAATACTGATTCCACATTCGTTTATACTGTTAAACCTCAAATCTCACTATATACTTACCTTACTTTATCTTTTCCATCAGTCATCATTAACATTTCTGTTATTTACTTTATTCATTCAACTGTAAAAACATATTAAACGACTAAACGACTAACAACTTATTTTATTAAATATGTTAATAAAGCAATTGTCACTGTTGGTTTTTTCTATTTATGTGTTGTAGGTTAAGCGTATTAATGTTTTTAAAGTATTTATAACTTAATTTATAACCGTTAATAAACTCCTTTATAAACTATTTATAAGCCCTTTATAAAGGAGCCTTATTTTGAAGTGGTATCTGTTTTTCATTGGTTGTCTCAGGACAACTTTATCCAGCCAGACCTCTGTTAAAGCAGTGTATATAAAATAAAACTTACAGAGTTTAATATTATCTGTTTTTACCTGTTTTAAATCTGTTTTAAATCTATTTTAATCTGTTATTTATCTGTTTTTATGTGTTGTTGTTCAGGTTGTACAGTGGTGAGCTGGTGCACAGTGTAATCAGGGATCTGAGGAGGGGCGTCGGTGCAGAAGTTCTCCTGGCCGGATCTCCTCCGGCTCTGCAGCTCTACCAGCAGCTGATGGAGGCGGTGGAGCCGGAGCTGGAAGACGAGATGAGGGCGAGGCTCGGATGGAGTGCAGGAGGGAGTGCCGAATCTGCTCCGGCTCTGCAGTTCTACCAGCAGCTGATGGAGGCGGTGGAGTCGGAGCTGGACGACGAGATGAGGAGTGAGAAGAGCAAGAGCTCCAACCTGGAGGAGAAGATCTACGAACAGTCCTGCAGCTACCGGACCAGACAGCGCAAAAGATCTCACAAATCAGATCCCAGATCCAAAAAATCTGAGCTCTCCCACTGGGAATGAAAAAAAATCAAATGATCATAATAGACTCACAAGGCCACATGGTATCTCGTATCCTATGCCATGACTTTTGGCACATCTCAAGGAAGCCTTATAAACTATACGCTTACCTTTCGGACATGTGGGCGGTTTCGTTGTTTTTTTGTTTTGTTTTGTTTTGTTTTTTACCTTAATTGATTGGCTGCTTTGATTTCCATAAATAATAATAATAATAATATAACATGAAATGATCATAATACAATACACTGACAGGTCCTATCCCATTTAGGACTGCCACAGCAACCACCTAGCAACCATTTAGGATTACCACAACAAACACTTAGCAAACACCTAACAGCCACTTAAGATTACCACAGCAACCACCTAGCAATCTCTTAGGATTACCACAGCAACCACACAGCAACAATTTTGGATTACCACAGAAACCACCTAGCAACAATTTAGGATTACCACAGCAACCACCTAGAACTTTCCACAGCAACCACCTAGCAACAATTTAGGTTTACCCCAGCAACCACCTACCAACCATTTAGGATTACCACAGCAGGCAACTACCAACCACTAAGGATTACCACTGAAACCACACAACACCCATTTAGGATTACCACAGCAACCACTCAAGATTACCACAGCAGGCAACTAGCAACCATTTAGGATTACCACAGCAAACCCCTAACAGCCACTTAGATTTACCACAGCAACCAATTGGGTTTACCACAGCAACCACCTAGCACTTACTTAGGATTACCACAGAAACCAGACAGGAGCCATTTAGGATTACCACAGCAACCATCTCTTAACCATTTGAGATTACCAAAGCATCCACCTCGCAACCATTTAGGATTACCACATCAATCATACAAACCATTTAGAATGACCACAGCAGCCACCTAGCAACCACTTTCAATTACAACAGAAACCACACAGCACACAGGGATTTTTATTTGTATTAATATTTATAATTTTTAATTATTTTATTTTTATATTTAATTATAATATTTATAATTTTTTAATTATATAAATAGGGGCGTAATTTGACTTTTTCGTCACATGACAACTGCATTGCTATTAATTCAATTTGTACCAATGATTGTTTTAATGAATGTTAAATACAATAATAAATTTGATGATGTGTTCTAATTGTCTCAGATTACTGTTTATATGCTGTTTTAATGTGTATAGCTTGTGGAATTAATGTTGCTTTTTGATGTTAAACTGTTTGATACCTGGAAACAAGAAACTCTGCTGTTCCTCTTTTAAAAGAACCTCCATCAGAACAGAGCTGTAAAACAGACCAGCAGAGCAGATATTAAAGGAGAAATCAGGTGTGAAATGGACTTGGGTTGTAGTGAAATATAATAATTTTGTTGAAGAGTCCACCTCCGTTCACCTCTGCTCTTCTTTACAGAATTGTTGTAATTTCTCCACATTGGAGAATTTTACAGCATGAACCGCCTTTTTAAGGTCAGGGTTAGTTTCAACTTGAGGTCACAAACAGACGTTCTCCTTCAGGATCTTTTGGTAGAGTCTTCCAGATCCTGAAGCAGCAAAGCACCTAGCAACAATTAAGGATTACCACAGCAACCACCTAGCGAACACCTAACAGCCACTTAAGCTTACCGCAGCAACCACCTAACATTTAGGATTACCACAGCAACAACCTCGCAACCATTTAGGATTACCACAGCAATCATACAAATCATTTAGGATTACCACAGAAACCACACATCAATGTTAAATATGGAGCTTAAAAAAAACATTAGAGTAACTTTTTTATCCCATTTTCTCCCCAATTTTCACGGCCAATTACCTAACCATTAGGACTCCCCCTATCACTAGTGATGCCCCAACACAAAGACTGTGCACAACTTTCTTTATGAAGGAACCAATAGAAATACTTCAAAATGACCTGAAATAAAGTCTTTTCACATTGACTTCCATTAAAAGTATAAAAGTTTATGCTCTTTCCTTTAAAGTTGCTGTTCTGGAGATTGTTGGAAATTGTTGGAAATTGCTAAACTAGGCTTAATCCTAGTCTATGTTTCTAAATTAGCTGGAATTTATCAGTAGAAACAAATTAACATTGAAAACATTTGATATTTTCTAAGATAAAAAGTGGCCTGCTCGGAAAATTAATCCATTAATAAGGTTTATGTTTGATAATTTAGTGTCTTTTTATACATTTTTATAATTTTTTATAAAAAAAATATTTTAGCATTTATTTCTTTTTGGCTTACATGGCTTACAAAACCCAAAAATCAGTGTATCAGAAAATTAGAATATTATATAATTAGGACCAATTGATACTTTCTGCAGTGTGGGCAGTGTGCCAAGTCCTGCTGGAAATTGAAATCTGCATCTCCATAAAAGTTGTCAGTAGCAGAGTGAAGAAGCATGAAGTGCTGTAAGATTTTGTGGGAAAACAAAACTGCACTGACTTTAGACTTGATAATAAAACACAGTGGATCAACACCAGCAGATGACCCATGTCTCTCCAAACCATCACTGATCATCAGTACATTTTACATTTCATTTAAAGTAAATCAAGGGAGCAGAGTCTGGAGGAAGAGTGGAGAGACACACAGTCCAAACTGCTCGAGGTCTAGTGTGAAGTTTCCACCAATCAGTGATGGTTTAGAGCAGAGACATGTGATCTGCTGGTGTTGATCCACTGTGTTTTATTATCAAGTCTAAAGTCAGTGCAGTTTTGTTTTCCCACAAAATCTTACAGCACTTCATATCTTACAGCTTCCCTCTGCTGCTGACAACTTTTATGGAGATGTGGATTTAATTTTCCAGCAGGACTTGGCCTCTGCCCACACTGCAGAAAGTACCAATTGGTTTTATATAATATTCAAATTTTCTGAGACACTGAGTTTTGGGTTTCATTGGCTGTAATACATGATTATAATCAACAATAAAATAAATAAACTCTTAAAATAGATCACTCTGTGTTTAATACATCTATATAATATATGAGTTTAACATTTTGAACTGAATTACTGAAATAAAGTAACTTTTCAGAGATATTCTAGTTTTTTGAGATGGCCCTGTATATAGAGAGATGATGAGGGAGCTGGTTGTTTTTTCTACTGCTTTATTTTGCGCCCTGGAAACCAAACACACCGCAGGCGCTCGCGCTGTAGGTTTCGTTTTCCTGCGCGCGTGACGCACAGTTTCGCTTTCCCATCCGCGCTGTATATAGGAGCGCCCCGCGCAGGGCGCGTGCACTCAGCGCATCGCGGCGGACAGCGCGAGCTCATCTCCACTATCTCTTCTCTCAGATCACAGGTAAACTAACTCATCTTCTGTATTCTTCTGTATTCTTTACGTGGTTTTTGATTTACGCAAATATGCATTATAGTGAATAACTTACTGTACTTCATATATTTATATAATAATAATTATTATTATTAAAGTTATTATTATATAATAGTTATTGTTACATATAAGTTATTATAGACCCATACAGGAAAGCAGTGTATGTATATGTGTTATATTTGAGTGAGAATACTCATAAGTATGATATATATTTATAATATGTTTACTGTTAGGCTGCCACTGTAAATAAGATCATTATAACATTATTGTTAATTAGTTGCCTGGTTGAATGTATATAAAAAATACATAAACAGAACCTAAATACGTTAAGTAAAATGTATGACTGAATACTGCAATGTAGGAAAAAAAATAAAATAAAATATATAAAAACAAACACTAAATGAGAAAGTGTGTTCAAACTTTTCTGACTAGGACTGTATTTATTTTTAGTATGGGGACTTTTTGAAGAGCAGCAGTTATTATTATAGTTATTACATTAAAGTTATAGTTATATTTAATACTATTTAAATCTCATACAGTAAAGCATTATACAGGGATCTGCATGTATTTCCTTTTTAAATCTGAGATCAATTTCGAATCTGTAAATATATTTTGTAAATATATTTGTTAATATATTTTAAACAGTTATATAAAAACCACTATATACATGGATTAACAAATGCGTTTCTAAATCTATTTATATGTACACTGCATGTATTTCTTTTCCATATAGTTTATAAGTCACATTTTCAAATATATTTTATAAATACTTTTCAAACATATTTATTCAAATTAAGGTGACTTTAATTGTGAAGAATAGAGTGTAGCATTGTGTAGAGCAAACACTGACATGCTAAATATAACAGTTAATAAATAAGTGTATTTAAAATATATTTAATAAGCTATTGTATAGTTATATAGCTACAGTTACGTAAGTACTACATGTCATTAAATCCCATACAGAGAAAAAAATGAATGGTCATATGATTCATTTATGATCAAAAGCTTTAGAACAATGCAAATTTTAGAACAATGTTTGAATGTTTAGAAGAAGTTTTAAAACAATGCAAGTTTTAGAACAAAGCAGTTTTTACCCTTTATTGTTGTGATTTAAGCTCTTAAGGTTCAGTCAATAACAGGAAATAGTCCAAAATTCAGTGTAGACAGAATTATTTTGCAGTTAACTGCACAAAAAGTACAACAAATAAACTAAAATCGGTAAAAATTTTAGTATTGTAAAAAACTGAAACATTTAAAGATAGTTTAAAAAGGAGGGAAGGATTTTTAGCAAACAATTTAAACGTCTTTAAAGTCTTTCCTTTAGAGAAATTTCAGTTAAAGCCATTTCTTAAAAACAACACCATAGTGATAGTGACACCGAACGTAATGCAACTAGGAGACAGTACTGCATTATTATTTCGAGGTATTATTATGTCATAAATATGACAGGAGACAGATCCACTTTATTACTTTATTGATCAAAAGTAAACAGAAGGCTAGCAGTATCAATATGTATAACACTGTATAATACATGCACCCTGCAAAAAACAACTGATATTAAATTATTATATCTACAACTCTGGAACAAATTTAGAGAGGACTTTAGTTTCTGAATCTGATGTTGCTATTTATAGGTTTATATTTGAGTAAAATGAACATTGTTGTTTTATTCTATAAACTACAGACAACATTTCTCCCAAATTCCAAATAAGAACATACCCAGATAGCAACAGTACGTTGGCCCAACGTTGGCAAATGTCGCCTATGTCGCATGTCGAAATTCGACGTCAGACCAACGTTGGTCTGTGGTTGGCAGTATTTTTAGAACGTTGGATTAAGGTCGTTAAGGAGCGGAGGACGGCGTCAAAATGCCAACGTTTTTCCAACGTCAGCTCCACGTTGGTCTTTAGCTTATTCCCAACAGCCAAAGTCTCACACACGAATATTGGAGCACAGCAATTGTGCGTGTGTGTGCGTTCGCGCGTGCGTGCGTTCACGGGAAACAAACAAAAACCCACAGGCAGACACACAGGGCACAGAATACAAACACACTCACATTTCTATTAGAGCAGAGAACACACACACACACACACACACACACACACACACACACACACACACACACACACACAGGAGATCGGTGTCAAAATGCCAACGTTTTTTCAACATCAGCTCCACGTTGGTCTGTAGGTTATGCTACCCGAGAAAGGTGTAGCGTTCTGTACGACCGCGCACACACCTATCCAAAAAAATGCGCGCACCAGTTTTGGAGCAGGACTGGACCACGGCAGGCTGATGTGTGTGTGTGTGCGTGTGTTTGTGTGTGTGTATATACAAGGAGCACTTCAGCTGTCACAGGGCAGGGTAGCAAGTTATAATAAAGTTTCAGAATAAGCTAACTTACAGACCAACAAACTATTAAAATAGTTTATATTCATTATCTAAAAAGTAGTGCATATATTAATATCAACCATTTTTTGTTTTTTGTACACAGTTTGCTGTATAAATGGAAATTACAAGTAACTTTTACTTGTTTTTTTTTAACAAAATACTTAATTGTACTTTCTGAAATTAAAGGAATGTTATAGAAGTATGTTGGCCGTCGAAATTCGACGTCAGACCAACGTTGGTCTGTGGTTATTTTTAGAACGTTGGAGAAAGGCGCGGAGGTCGGCGTCAAAATGCCAACGTTTTTCCAATGTCAGCTCCACGTTGGTCTTTAGCTTATTCCCAAACAGCCCAAGTCTCACACGAATATTGGAGCATGGCTGGAACATGGCAAGTTACTGTGTGCGCACAGACAGACACATAGGGCACAGAACGCAAACACACTCACTCATACATTTTTTTAATATAGCAGCGAACCCACACACACACACACACACACTACATGCTCCTGGTGCGCGCATTTGTTTGGGTAGGTGTGTGTGCGCGCGCGTACAGAACGCTAGACCTTTCTCGGGTACCCTAGTTTGGGCATAACCTACAGACGAACGTGAAGCTGACGTTGGAAAAACATTGGCATTAACGCCGATCTCCTGTGTGTGTGTGTTTGTGTGTGTGTGTCTGTGTGTGTGTGCACGGAGCACTTCAGCTAACACAGGTGGAGTTTAATCCTTTAAACCATACTCGTTTGCTTATGTTAATGCACACACTGTACACGATAAATTATGAAGAATACTGAGGTTCTGAAGCGCGTGATCATTTCACTCAGGGAAAAACGACCGTTAATTCAGGCTCGCATGTTTATATTTAAATAAGTTGAAGCTGAATTCGCCTAAACGCAGTGGGATAAACGCAGCAGGGTAAGATTAAATTAAGATAATATATAATAATGTATAATATAATGCTGTTATTTAAAAGATCCTTTAAAGCATTGTAAATTCACTGTCTTGTATTTTATTGTTTCATACAAAGAGTATGCAGTATATACAGTCGTGGTCAAAAATGTTGGCACTCCTAAAACTCCAGAAAATGAAGTAAATCTCCCATAAAATAATTGTAATTCCATATATTTTCATATTTTTGTGTCATACTTTGTATGTATTGGAACAATACAAAACAACGCAGAACAAAAGGCAAAATTGACATAATTTCACACAAAACTCCAGACAAAATGGACTGGACAAAATTACTGTCACATTTTAAAAAGTGAATATAGAACTTATAGGTTTCAAGCACATGATGCTTGTTCAAACTCACTATAAAAATCAAACCTGAAACTATAGTTTTTGGAGTTTTGTGTGTAATTATAATTTAATTTAATTATATACTTTTTGCCTTTATGTCTAATACAAAGAAATGAAATGAACATTATATATATTATAATATACAGTGAGTCCAAGAAGTATTTGATCCCTTGCTGATTTTCTTTGTTTGCCCACTAATAAAGACACTATCCTTCTGCACTTTTAATGGTAGATATATTCTAACATGGAGAGACAGAATATCAAGACAAAAATCCAGAATATAATTTTAAAGAATATATTTTAATTAATTTGTATTTCAATGAGGAAAATAAGTATTTGATCCCTCTTGCCAAACTCACTCAATACTTAGTGGCAAAGCCTTTGTTTGCAAGCACAGCGGTGAGACGTTTGTTGTAGTTAACCACAAGTTTAGCACACACACCAGGGGGAATTTTGGCCCACTCTTCTTTGCAGATCCTCTCTAAATCATGAAGGTTGGTGGGCTGTCGCTTGGCAACTCTGACCTTCAGCTCCCTCCATAGATTTTCGATCGGATTGAGGTCTGGCGACTGGCTGGGCCACTCCATGACCTTAATGTGATTTTTCTTGAGCCAATCCTTTGTTGCCTTTGGTGTATGTTTAGGGTCGTTACCACGTTGGAAGACCCAACCACGGCCCATTTTCAGATCCCTGGCAGAGGGGAGGAGGTTGTCCCTCAGGATTGTGCGGTACATGGCTCCATCCATCTTCCCAGTGATGCGGTGAAGTAGCCCTGTACCCTTGGCAGAGAAACACCCCCAAAACATTATGCTTCCACCTCCATGCTTGACGGTGGGCACAGTGTTCTTGGGGTCATAGGCAGCATTTTTCTTCCTCCACACATGGCGGGTGGAGTTGAGGCCAAAAAGTTCAATTTTGGTCTCGTCTGACCACAAAACCTTCTCCCAATAACTTGGTTCATCTTTCAAATGATCATTGGCATACTTGAGGCGCGCCTCCACATGTGCTCTTCAGCAGGGGTACCTTTCGGGCACTGCAGGATGTGAATCCATTGTTGCGCAAAGTGTTGCCAATTGTTTCCTTGCAAACTGTGGTCCCAGCTGCCTTCAGGTCATTTGCTAACTCCTGCCGAGTGGTTGCAGGACGATTTCTGACCGTTCTCAGCATCATTGCCACCCCACGAGGCGAAATCTTCTTTGGAGCACCGGGCCGAGGTCTGTTGATTGTCATGTTATACTCTTTAAACTTTCTGATAATTGCACCAATAGTTGTTACTTTCACATCCAACACCTTACTAATCTTTTTGTAGCCCATTCCAGCTTTGTGAAGGTCAACAATTCTGACTCTGAGGTCCTGTGACAGCTCTTTGGTTTTACCCATGTTGGAGACTTGAAATCTGTGTGATCTGTCTGATTCTGTGGACAGGTGTTTTTCACACAAGTGATTAGTGAGAACAGGTGGCTTCAGGTCAGGTAACAAGTTGATTGGGAGTGTCTAACTGGTCTGTAAAAGCCAGAACTGCTAATGAATACTAAGGGATCAAATACTTATTTCACTCCATGAAATACAAATCAATTAATATATATTCCTTAGATTTATTTTCTGGATTTTCTTTTTAATATTCTGTCTCTCCATGTAAGAATACATCTACCATTAAAAGTATAGAATGATCATGTCTTTATTAGTGGGCCAACGAAGAAAATCAGCAAGGGATCAAATACTTCTTGGACTCACTGTATATATATATATATATATATATATATTAAGGCCAAGTAATAATTAACTTACATCAAGTTAAAATATGTAGCATTACTTCTACATAATCTCTTTCTGTTTAATTATTAATTAATTTAAATGAACAGAAAGAAATTTTGTAGAAGGAATGCAAAATATTTTTTTTACTTAATGTAATTACTTGGCTTTTAAACTACTTTTAAACTTTATAAAAAATGCACTCACTAGCATTAAATATGTATAATTTTTAAATGTAAATAATTTATATAGATTCTGTCTTTTTTTTTCTCTTTCAGTGTCCACTGTTTTTTTATATTAATGTTAGTTATGTATCACATACATGTTTTTATTTTCCCTTCAAAATACATTCAATACATTATTTTAGCAATCATTTATTGTTGGTTATTTCACGTTCTTGCTAAAGGGGTTATTTAATACATAACATTCTTTTTACATTCAGTTATACAAATTTGTGGGCTAATAGATTTCACTATATAAAGGTACAAAGCCCTTGTCTTGCTAATGTTAACTGGTCGGAAGCCTAGGCTCCTGTGGTCGGCACTGAATTACAAAACATGGTTTGCTAGGTTGTTGCTAGGCGGTTGCTATGCTATGGTGGGACAAATTGTAGCTGGTAGCTATATGGTGTCGCTGGGTGAGAGATGTAGTGAAGCAGCTGATATATTATCAAAAATACCAAGATATACCACACATAGTAGATTCCCCAAACTTTAACCCTTTGAACTCTAGGCTGTTTTATTGTTTTATTACTCCGTTTTTGTTTTCAGTTCCTCTTTCAGGTCTTATAACACAGTAATTACATCAGACGGTCACATGCCCTGATCTCTCTTACTCAAGAAGACATACGGCTGCTCAAAAATACAATCATTTAAAATGTAAAAGGAAGCAGAATTGTTATATTTTCCTGGAACTGATCATGTTTCGCTCAGAATTTTACCTAAGATATATTTTCAAAAATGACTAGAGTGTATATGAGATGAAAGCATAAGAATATTGATGATGGTTTATTGATGATGATGGTTTATTATTTTGATAAAATACATGGAGAAACAGCATCAGACGGATTCATTTTTCTATAATCAATAATCAATAATCACACCTCTAGGATACATGTAGATACTAAAAACCTGACACTCAGAGCAGCCCATGACTTTCAGTATTTTAATCAGGACACACAAAGAAAACAATATACAAAAATGTAAACTTTTTAGCCTTAATAAATAAAAATGTTTAGTGTAAAATAACTACTTAGGAAAAATGTGCAAGTAAAATAAAAACTATATAAAGTAGTGCGCACACCATACCTAGCTTTAGTTTGAGTAAAGCAGGTAGTTTAGTTACACTGTTTTTTCTGTGGACATTTCTGAGTCTTTATTTACTGATATTATTTGGTTTGAAACATCATAAAAATATGTTTAAAGCACTAAAGGTAAATAATATTGGTTGGGGAAGGAGATTTTTCACTTTGTTTATGTGTGAAGGGATTCCTGAGTAATTAAGCTGGGAACACAATGTGCGATTTTGGACGGAAAATCCGTCCGTAGGGGTTCTAAGGGTTTTTAGTACAGTTTTTACAAAGTTGGAAGCAAAAACTTGACCAAAACCTGTCTTCTTTAATTTCAGGGCTTAATAACCGAGAGCCATGGGAGTCAAAGGGCTGAAGAGCTACATTGAGAACGGTGGCGATGTCTTGAAGCCACGAAGGTTCAGAAACAGCTTGCTGGTTATAGATGGATCAAATTTGTACTACAACCTTTACTTCAGGACTGGTTTGGATCAAGCTCACGGTGGAGAGTACAGAGCTTTCGAAAAAGAGGTCAGCAAGTTTTTTAACAACCTGAAACTTTGCGAGATTAAGCCCTACGTCGTGCTGGATGGAGGCGACGACATCAGCAATAAAAAGTTTGAGACTCTGAAGAGTAGAGCTGAAGATCGGATCAAAAGGACCGACGCCTTGTCCAGAGGTCGTTCAGGAGAGTGCCTGCCGATCCTCATCAAGAACGTGTTCAAGCAGCTCCTCAGGAAACTCGACGTGCCGTTAATTCAGTGCATCGCCGAGGCCGACTGGGAGATCGCCGCTTTGGCCAACGAGTGGGAGTGTTCGGTTTTGTCCAACGACAGCGATTTCTACATATTCGACCTCAAGAAAGGATTCTTACCCCTCTCCGAGTTTGAGTGGCGAAGAGTGAGAACGATAAAGAAGACCGGCGAAAGATTCATCCAAACCAAATGTTTTAATGTGAGCAGGTTGTGCACTAAAATGAACCACATGAAGAAGAATCTCCTCCCTATTTTCGCCACCCTCTTGGGCAACGACTACGCCAACCTGAAAAAGACAATACTTCCAAACTGGACCAAGTTCGCACTTTGCCCTGGAGGAACCGGCCGAATCGACGGCTTGCTCAGGTGGCTGTCTGGATTTCGGAGCCCACAGGATGCCATTCGTGCACTTCTAATCCAAATTAAGGACCCGGAGGACTCAATAACCGTTTCCCAAGCTCTTAATCAGGGCCTAAAGGAGTACAAGCTCACTCCCAGCACCATAGCCAAGTTCTTCATGAGCGGTGATCCACAGAGCAAGCTTCCGAAACCCTTACAGAACCTCCCGCAGTGGTTCCTAAAGGGCATCGCGGAGGGTAAGCTCAACTCCATCCTCCTCGACGTCCTGACGCTGCACAGGGTCACGCTCAACTGTTCCGTCCAGGACTTTAGACGTTCTAGCAGCAATCTGACCTCCAGACCCATTAGGCAGGTGTTTTACGGCATAATGCTGGCTCCAAATCCGCAAAACGCCCGCCGAGCTCCAGCTCGACCGAGGTTTGAGGTGGAGGAGTACGACCGAGAAGGGCTCAGACTGGACAGCTCTACGGTTGTCGCCAATCTGCCAAGCCAGATCACCCCAGACCTTCACCTGGACACACTGTTGGAGGTAAAGTAGATCTACAGTGGAAGATATTTCTTCACATTTAGTGCCTTCAAAGTTTTCAACCTCACTTGTCAAGTTTACAGCCGTTTAGCCCCTCCAAGATAGACTACAACAGATTAGCCCCATTTGGTCAATTTACAGCAATTTAGCACCACCCATTTAGTCTACAATACAGTACTTTAGCCCAATCAGGTCAACTTTACAGCAGTTTAGCCCCACCCATTTAGTCTACAATACAATAGTTTAGCCCAATCAGGTCAACTTTACAGCAGTTTAGCCCCACCCATTTAGGCCACAATACAATAGTTCAGCCCCATTTGGTCGATTTAAAGTAGTTTAGCCCCACCCATTTAGTCTACAATACAATAGTTTAGCCCCATTTGGTCAAATTACAACAGTTTAGCCCCACCCATTTAGTCTACAATACAATAGTTTAGCCCAATCAGGTCAACTTTACAGCAGTTTAGCCCCACCCATTTAGCCTACAATACAATAGTTTAGCCCAATCAGGTCAACTTTACAGCAGTTTAGCCCCACCCATTTAGCCTACAATACAATAGTTTAGCCCCATTTGGTCAAATTACAACAGTTTAGCCCCACCCATTTAGTCTACAATACAATAGTTTAGCCCAATCAGGTCAACTTTACAGCAGTTTAGCCCCACCCATTTAGCCTACAATACAATGGTTTAGCCCCATTTGGTCAAATTACAGCAGTTTAGCCCCACCCATTTAGTCTACAATACAATAGTTTAGCCCAATCAGGTCAACTTTACAGCAGTTTAGCCCCACCCATTTAGCCTACAATACAATAGTTTAGCCCAATCAGGTCAACTTTACAGCAGTTTAGCCCCACCCATTTAGCCTACAATACAATGGTTTAGCCCCATTTGGTCAAATTACAGCAGTTTAGCCCCACCCATTTAGTCTACAATACAATAGTTTAGCCCAATCAGGTCAACTTTACAGCAGTTTAGCCCCACACATTTAGTCTACAATACAATAGTTTAGCCCAATCAGGTCAACTTTACAACAGTTTAGCCCCACCCATTCAGTCTACAACAGTTTAGGCCAATTTGATCAATTTACAGCAGTTTAGACCCACCCATTTACTCTACAATACAACAGTTTAGCCCAATTTGGCTAACTTACAACAGTTTAGCCCCACCCATTTAGTCTATAGCAGTTTAACCCCACCTATTTAGTTTACAGCAGTTAAGCCCAATTTGGCCAATTTACAGCAGTTAAGCCCCACCCACTTAGACCACAACAGTTTAGCCCCACACTTTCAGTCTACAGCTGTTTAGCCCCACCCATATATCTTAACTTATGTGCAGTCTTAAAGGTACAGCTATAAAAACTGAAGTTTTAAATTAATGGATAAAGAGAAAAAATGACTCCTGCATTAATTCTACTGTTTTGTCCTCCAGGTGCCTCATCATGTTCGACTCCAGGTTTTCTTGGACGCTCTGCGTATCTCACAGGCTCCTGACCACCTCCACATCCCTCCTGGTCTACAGCTAGCCCTGTACGTCACATGCTACTGGATAAAACATGCAGAACCAGAACCCAAACCAGAGTTCTTTGGGGCGTTGCTGGTCGGACTGGTCTACGGAGAGCTGTCCAGAGATCCAGTTACAGAGAAAGGTAAAGATAATATACAGACATTAAGATATTATGATCAGATATTAAGCGTCAGTTCAAAATGGCACCTCATGGCAAATAACTCTCTGAGGATGTGAGAAACAGAATAGTTGCTCTCCACATAGATGAGGTAGAATAAGAATATTCTGTAGTGATTGTCTTTAGAGCACTGAACGTTCCCACATGCAATTCACAAAGACCCCATCAGGGTTAAAGAACGTCTTGTATTCATGTCATGTTTTCCGTCTTCTGTCCACAGTGGTGACTTCAGGGCTGAAGAGGCTGAAAAACTTTAAGAGCCAAAAAGAGAAGACCCGTCTGGACCTGGGCGTGGCTCACGCTTACAGCCAGTGGCAGTGCATCATGAGGGACAGTATCTGCCTCAACCAGCTGCTGGACAACCCTGTTCCTGAACCCGAGTATACCTGGTAAACACCAGCTTTATTACCCTCTAAACCCTATGCTGGTTGTGGTTGATTTGGAGCTATAAGTGATAAGAAGCGTACCTGTGGATTCATTTCTGAAAATCAGATCTGTTGAGGTGACTCTCAACTGGGATTTGCAAGTGATCAGATTGGATTTACACACCTGCATGGGTTGCTGTGGTATCTGCATGGGTAACTGTGATATTGCAGGTGGTGCCTTGGTGTCTGCATGGGTTTCTGTGGTATTTACATGGGCTGTTGTGATATCTGTGTAAGTTACTGTGATATTTAAAGGTATTGCTGTGGTGTCTGCATGGGTTTCTGTGGTATTTGTCGGTGTTGCTGCGATACCTGCATTGGTTGCTGCAGCATTTGTAGAGGTTGCTGTGTTCTATGTATGGGTTGCTGCACCATCTGTGTATAGGTTGCTGTGGTATCTGCACGGGTTACTGCGGTATCTGTGTATAGGGTAGCAACCCATACAAAGATACCGCAGCAACCTATACACAGATACTGCAGTGTTATCTGTGCATGGGTTTCTGCAGTATCTGTGTACCAGTTGCTGCAGCATTTGTATAGGTTTCTGTTTTATCTGTATGGGTTGATGTGGTATCTGCATGGGTTGCTGTGGTATCTGCATGGGTCGTTATGGTAACTAACCATTGTAACTAATTAACCATTGCCGCTCTTCTTGGATCCTGTACTTCCTTCACTCTGGATTTGTTGAGGTTGTTGTGATGCAAAAGACATGTTGAAATTTGACTTGAGAGATCAGACATTCCAGAATGAGATGCCTCTTTAGAAATCCGATTATATAATCACATTTTAAACCACCTCCAAAGAAGGTATGAACATAGCCTAAGGGTACTAGTGCACAACTCCAAACCCTACACTGGTCTAACTCTGTAAAACGAGAAACCTATTAAAACGCTCTGGATAAGAGCATCAGCTAAACTTCGCAAAGTTTACAAATCATGAGCCAAATAATCTGGACGTGGTTCCTGAAATTATCTCGGCACAAAGGTGATTCTTTGGCGGTAAAACGAGCACTGAAAACTCGTTCTACCAGTTTTTGGGAAACTGGGTAAAAGACTTTTCCTGGCGTGAAGGGAGTGAACGTTATAAAAGCAAAACATAGAGCATGCAAAACAACATAACACTAAAGCAAAACACTGAATCATATCAATATGAAGCATCTCGTGTCTTTATGACTAAACCTTATGTAATGCGACTCTTCCCTCCAGGCGAAAGGTGAGTCATGAGACTTCACCCAAACAAGCATTCAGACACATTAACACAGCCTTTAAACCAATAGCTGGATTGATTCATTCTCACGTTTTTTCTCACCAATTATTTTTCTGCAATTGTTAATTAATTAATAAACCTTTACAGGGTTTTCCCCATTTTCTTTTCCCCCAGCTTTTATTGTCTAACATAAGGACCTAAAAGGGACCAAGAGAGTTCTCTGTCCTTAAGATTGAGAAGCATTTGAGAGCGTTTTAAGAACCATAAAGAGGCATCGCCTGGCCTGGGCTTCCGGGGC
Organism: Astyanax mexicanus; assembly: GCF_023375975.1. Taxonomy (NCBI): domain Eukaryota; kingdom Metazoa; phylum Chordata; class Actinopteri; order Characiformes; family Acestrorhamphidae; genus Astyanax; species Astyanax mexicanus. The sequence continues at coordinate 126,464,153 of NC_064408.1, forward strand.
TTTAGTTCCGAATAATTTTCCAGTAGCCCCAAATAGTTTTGCTCAGCTCAGCTGTATTATTAATGATGAGACAGGTCACTGAATGCTGTGTGAATGGAAAATCTCTTAACGCCAATCACAGATCTGGTTCAAGGATAAAGTTCCGCCTTTTAGGATAAACAGCCAATCAGCATGCTGGTTTTGTGAAACGTGGTGGGCTAGTAAGGAAGACTAGTAAGGACAAAGATAAAAGCTATAGACCAGGGGTCTGAAATTAAGTTTGACCGTGGGCCAGATATTTTCCAAGCCATTACATGGCGGACACAAAAAAATGTATATTTTCTGTAAAATGAAGTGTAATGGGATGGAGTGCTACAGACTAGTAGCTCTCCAGCCCAGAGGGTTGTAGAACTCAACTGCAGAACAGTTGATCTCAAAGCAGGTAAACCCAAGAAGAAAATAGAAAATAAATAAATAAACACACCGCTCCTTATGCGGGATCAAACCGGTGTCATCAGGGTCGCGCTCCAATACAGTAACGCTGCCCCGGCTAGTGAATTGGGATGCGGCTGGGAAAAAAACGCCCTTCTAAGGAGATAGGGAGCTCAAGAAAAAAGAGAATGGGTGGAAACTGAAGCCAAGCCAAGCACAACAAAGAGAGAGACAGGGGAGGAATGTAAACTAAAGCTGACCAGAGAAGAATTTTATCTTTTTTTTTTTCTTTTCATTATTGCTCATCCACCTATTGCCGACCCCTGCTATAGATGCTCCTGACCCCCAAATATAAATGCTTAAAAAAACTATTGAAGATCCAGAGATCAATGCTAGAAAACCCTGTCCATAAATAAATGCTACAGAATGGACTTGAAGCCCCAAAGATAAATGCTAGAGGACGCTCTTGATGTCCTTAAGATAAAGGTTAGATGTATCAAGAGCATTTTTTAACCTTTACCTTTGAGGTACTGAATGCTTTTACTGATGTTTAAGGGAAAAACAGAAAACGTAATGTAATATTTTCTTTCTTTGTATTTATTCAGGTTGTACAGTGGAGTGTTTCTGTACAGTGTGGTCCAGGAGCTCTGCAGAGGCATCACCCCCGACTCCCTGCTGGCCGGAGCTCCAGACGCCGTCAATCTCTACCACAACCTGAGGAACGCTGTGGAGCAGCAGCTCAGCGAGGAAGTCATCCAGAGGCTGGGGGTCGTAGTGAAGCAGGTCCAGCCGAGCAAGAGACCGGTCCATCACGACCCGATGGACGACCTCGCCAAAGGGTATGAACGTCTACTGCTTGAGGAAGAGGAGGAAGACGAAGATCTACAGATAAAAGGAAAAAAGGGCAAAGACGGAAACCCTGGAGATGAGATTTACGACCAAACCTGCACGAGTCGCACAAGACACAGGAAACGATCCGGCACGAAGGACCCGAAATCCAAGAAATACGAACGAGTCTGGGTGTAGGACAGGGGCTTCGTCTGGCCTGGGCTTCCGGGGCTAACGCCAATTACGGAGCCAGTTCAAGGATAAAGTTCAGCTTGCTGGTTTTGCAGAGCGCGGTGGGCTAGTAGGGAACCCTACTGACTATTTCATTTTTAAATAGTTTTTATTCATTAGGAATGCAGGATTACTGTAAACTATAATTAACGAAAATTAATTTAGCTAAGCAGTTAGCTAGAAGCTGGATGTTGTGGATTTAGTAATATACTTAGTTTAAATTGTTTTTTTAACCCTGGTCTGTGGCCTAAAATTGTATGTTTTCCACCTGATCCAACTGATCAGCTAATAAACTACACATTATAGTGTTAAATATTATATATCAGGATACTATATGTATATATAATTAACAGGGCTGAGCCCCGGATCTCTAAACTCCAGAAACAACAGTAGAACCTGTGGGAATTTAGTAATTTGTTCGGTAATTATTCGTACATTCAAAGGTTTTTTGCTGCCCCCAGTGGGCCACAGAGGTACTGCTGGTGAGCTTTTAGCAAAAAAGTGTTTTAATTATCTTTATTATTTAATGAACTTTATTCTCATTAACCACACTTTATTAAAGCAGCACTGTTATAGGAAAATAAATAAAAAAGAATGAAAAAAAGGCAGGTCAAATTAAATATCATGCAAATTGCTTGGTAAATTATTCGTACATTTACTTTCTCACAAAAAATAAAAAAAAGATGTACATTTATGATGCAAGCTCTTTCCAGACAGATTTCATGACTAAAAAACAAAATACAGCATTGATTGACTGATTATATCCAATTTTAATGAACTTTATTCTCATTAATGAGCACTGTTATAGGAAAAGAAAAAAAAAAGAAAAAAAAGCAGTTTAAAGTAAATCTGCATGCAAATTGTTCGGTAAATTATTCATTTATTTACTTTCTCACCCAAAAAAAGACGTATATTTATGATGCAAGCTGTTTCCAGACAGATTTCATGACTAAAAAACGAAAATACACCCAATTTAACAATTTAACCATTTTTATCTCGAAAATTAAAAGCTGTAGACTGCTGCCCCCAGTGGGCTGTAGCGGTAGTGCGAGTGAACTGTTGAGTAAAAAAATATTAAATTAAAATGTTAAAAAAAATTATCCCGATTTTCTCAAAATGTGTATTATTTTTTTATTTGGGGATTTTATTCTCACAAATAGCACTTTAATTATGCAGCACTGTTATTAATAAGTAATAAGCTTTAAGTTCTGTTTTTTTTCCTTAGTAGGTGGAATCTGGTATCTATCTATTGTTTGCATTAAAGCACATTAAATGCTTTAAAACATTTTTTTATGTTTAAACTGAACACTAACATTATTAACAATATTAATATTTTATCTTGCATTTGAATATATTTGCTGATGCAAAAAAATTAACTGTTTTTACCCAAAATTGTAAAATCCTGATTTCTGTTTTGCAATGGTTTCCGTTTTAATTTCCTGTAATTCCTGCTATTTACAGTTTTAGGGTTTAAGTGTTTGTGTGTAAAAAACCCTCAGATATAAAATTAAAAATAGAAGATTAGAAGTGTGAGCTGTATTATAGAGCAATACTCAGGTGATTTACACTCTACGTTTTTAAGTATTTAATACACATGCAGCATTAATCTGTAGCTCTGATTTTAACGAAATATATATTACATTTTGTATATTTTGGGGCTTCTCATTTAAGGCACTTTAAGAACATTATTTTTAGGGTATTTCTTTTTTTAATTCTTTGTTTACTTTGTTTGCATGAGAAAATGTCGTAGGAATGCATGTAATTTACTGTTCAAGCTAAAAAAAAAATTACCATGTTGTATAGAAATATGTTTTGCATAATAATTTTATTTGTGTACTGGAATTGTCTCCCTTTCTTTAAGTATTTGCATTAATCTGTAGTTCTGATTTTTAATAAACTGTGTATTAAAGTGGACATTTTGGGGCTTCTTTTTAATGATGTTTGATTTTTGCATTTTTTTTACATTATCTAATATATATAATTTAATATAAAAATAATATATTTTAATATATTTGTTTTCTTTCTTTCTTAAAAAAATGTTGTGTAAAAAAAGTATTGTGCTGCTGAGTGTTTAAAATAAATGTTTGTTTCTAAAATAAAAATAAAAGTGCATTTGAAAATATTTAATCTCTGAAAAATCTTTGAAAAACTTCTATGTCTTCTATGAAAAACTTTCTATGATTTAATAAAAAAAAAGAACTAAACATTTTGGGAAGTGCAAATACCTTAGAAATCTTAAAAGTGTTTTGTGGGTACTGCTTTTTTATTAAAAATCATATTTAGTTCTTTTTAAATCATTTTTGCCCCAAATTGATTTGGTTCAACTTTTATAACTGTTATAAATGTATAGCAAGGAGTGAATAAATGAAATAAATGTTGATCAAATAATTTACTAAATATTTTTGTGCCATCAAATTTATGAAACTCTGTAATTTTAGAAAGGAACTGAACATTTTGGGATGTGCAAATAAAAAAAAAGATAAAAAAAAAACAATGTATAGAATTGAGTGAATAAATGACGTTAATGTTGAGCAGATCGTTTAATAAATATCTGAGGTTTATGCCGTCTGCAGTAAAATAAAAGCTAAAGTGAATGTAAAACATTTTTTTTTTAATCTGCGTTTTCTGTATTCTTTATTATTAAAACTTTTTACAAAATTGGAACTGCTATTGTTCTTCTCTAAGGCTCTATACTCTTACTCTTGGCCTAATCTGTGCACATTTATTAAGTAATTATATACAAAATTATATTAAAAAATTATATCTACGGATCAAGTTTTTCATATTTATAGATTAAGTGTGGTATCGCACCATTATATATACACTATTGCAATACTTTTCTAGTATTGATATACCAGCACTAATAAAGAAGCAGTAAAACCACTCTGCTGAAGTACAGCACTGCTGGAGCAGCATTAGCATTAGCCGCTAACCGTGCTAAGCACTAGCTCTCTTTCGCTGTTCAGAGGTGAGTATATCAGACTGTAGTCTGTAGCGTGTTTACTGTGTTAAAATAAGCTACGTGGAACAAACTGTTAATATCATCCTGGTTTACCGAAACACTCAGGGTGTAGCGCTATCAGGCAGCATTAGCCCGTTAATGCTAATGCTCCAGCCTTAGTGCTGGAAAAATTTGGGAATCTACGTTTACTGTAAATAAACGAAAGTGCTTTAAATCACCCATATAAACAGTTTTCAGGAGGGTAATCTGTGTAGGATAACATCCAGCACTCATTTAACTTTTTAGGAATTACAGTTTTGTTTACTTAGCTCAGCTTAGCTTAACTTAGCTAACTAAGTGGCGGGACCTGCTGTATTAGAATTCCTTATAGCGTCTCTTAAAATGTGCTTTATAATCCGGTACCTTGTAGTGTAAAAAATTGGTAACACATTGTAAAAAAAATTAAATGTAACGCATCGGTAACACTGTATTTTAAGGAACACAAATTAGGAGCTAATTAATGTCTTATTATTTGCTTAATAAAGCCTTAATTAGACATTTATAAATGATTTATTCACTACTTATTAGTCTTTATTCTGTGTAAGGGTTATTGGTGCTTAATTAGTGGTCTGTTATATGGAAATGATTAATAATGGCTGTATTAGTTCTTATAGTGCACTATAAACAGTTATGTTAGCACGCAGTTAAGCAGGTTATTAAGCATTAACTATTAGCCAAATCATACACGTTATTAGTGTATAATTGGTCGCAATCTGATCTATGTGAGTTTGGTACGGTTATAGCTGTGCTGGAGTTTACTGAGTTAATCAGGGTTTAATAAGTCACTAATAGACCAAGAAGTGTACCATATTCTAAAGTGAGGTTCTGTTCATCACTAATTACACACTAAAAAGAACTGACTAAATATTTCATCAACCAATCCCCCTCATGATGTACTTAATAAGGGTTTAATTAGTCACTAATAGAGCAAGAAGTGTACCATATTCTAAAGTAAGGTTCTGTTCATCACTAATTACACACTAAAAAGCGCAAAATAAACATTTAATAAGTCAATCTCCATCACAATTTAGCTAATAAGTGCTTAATAAGTCACTTATACACCCAGAAGTGTACCATATTCTAAAGTGAGGTTCTGTTCATCACTAATTAGACACTAAAAAGAACTGTGTTTGACTTCCCATTTACATAAGTTGAATGTCAAAAATGCAGTTGTCCTAATGAAACAGAAAACACATTTTAGCACATTTATTCTCTATTGAATTCAAGCAGTTTTATTTTCTATTGGTTTAAGACTCTCAACTGTTAAATTTAAATGTAGATTGACTGACTGACTGGTCGAATGTGCAGATACCAATATAGCTAAAATGGTAACTGTAACAGCAATGGCAACATATGAACATGACTTATCAATTATTATGTACCATTTATTACCACATATTTTGCAGTGTACTATATATTGTACTTTATATTTTGAACAATACACTTCACTATGTATTCAAGAATATATTGTAATATATTACTATCAATAATACACATACCATCTATTACCACACATCACAATTTATTTTATTATATATTTAACAATACACTTCACTATAAATTCAAGAATATATACTACCATATACTACTATATGTATAATACAAAAACAGATAAAGGTATGCTTAAAGTTCAGAAAAACATCAACATTAAAGAGTTCCATCAGTAGCACTCGTGCCGTCCCACTGGCTGTAGCTTGTGCTTTTGCAGTCTTCCAACAATGGGCTGAGACAGTGATGGTGCCTTCCTTCCCCAGTTTCACCTTATAACAAAGGAAGAAAATGAGAAATAAACAAACAATGATCACCAGCAACACAATGCTACTTAGTAACAAGTGGGTCCAAATACTCTTAGATTAAAAACAAGTTTCAGTATTTGGAACCCACCGCTAACAAGCCTAATTTAAAGGTAAACTGTGATAGTTTAATAATGTACAGCTAAATCCTTAATACAAAATAAATTAGCATAGCTATTTCATGGGATAAAGTGAGATAGCTAGATTAGCTAATTAAAACATATCTCAAAGCTAATTTAGCTAGCTAACTAGTTAACTTAAAGCTAAGTTAGCTAGTTATAACTTATAAATTAAAGCTAGGTTAGCTAGTAATAAATCCAAAATTAAAGATAGGTTAACTAGTTATAACATAAATTAAAGATAGGTTAGCTAATTATAACTTAAAAATTAATGCTAGGATAGCTAGCTATAAATTATAACTTAAAGCTAGGTTATCTAGTTCAATTAAAGCAAAGGTAGCTAGTTAACTTAAAGTTAGGTTAGCTAGTTAAATTAAAGATTGGTTAGCTAGTTTAATTAAAGCTTGCTTAGCTAGTTAAATTAAAGCTAGGTTAGCTAGTTAAGTTAAAGTTAGTTTAGCTAGTTAAAATAAAGGTAAGCTAGCTAGTTAAATTAAAGCTAGGCTGGTTAGTTAAAATAAAGCTAAGCTAGCTAGTTACATTAAAGCTAGGCTGGCTAGTTAAATTAAAGCATAGGTAGCTAGTTATCTTAAAGCTAAGCTAGCTAGTTACATTAAAGCTAGTCTGGCTAGTTAAAATAAAGCCAAGCTAGCTAGTTACATTAAAGCTAGGCTGGCTAGTTAAAATAAAGCTAAGCTAGCTAGTTACATTAAAGCTAGGCTGGCTAGTTAAAATAAAGCTAAGCTAGCAAGTTACATTAAAGCTAGGCTGGCTAGTTAAATTAAAGCATAGGTAGCTAGTTAACTTAAAGCTAAGCTAGCTAGTTACATTAAAGCAAAGGTAACTAGTTAACTTAAAGCTAGGTTAGCTAGTAGCTAGTTTGGCTAGTTAAACTAAAGATAAAGTAGCTAGTTAACTTAAAGCTAGGTTAGCTAGTTAAACTATAGCTAAGGTAGCTAGTTATAACTCAAAATTTAAATTGTGTTGACTAAGCAGTTTAGCAAGAATGTACACCTCACTATAATTTTTAAACTGCTTAAAAAACTTAGCCTTATTATCAGCATGTGGATTCTTTAAACTGTGTTATGATGCGCTACTGTTTAAATTAAGGACTCACCTTGCCAGATAACTTTAGAAGGACTGCGGGGAGGTTTCTGTTGGGTCAGAGTCAGGTATCCAGCTGGTTGACACAGTGCTCACTGCATTGGTCCCTCCGTCCAAGAAACGAGGGCAAACCATAACCTGTATATTCATTCAGTTCATTCAAACTGAGAGCCAATTTTAGCGTATTTTGTCCGAACATCATCCAAAGCATAGTCCCGCCCTATCGCGCTGTAACTGCTGATACTTGTTTGTCTAAATCAGGCATGTCAAACATACGGCCCGCGGGCCGGACCAGGCCCGTTGGATGATTTAATCCGGCCCGGCATAAATTTCTGAGTATGTCAAAAAAAGAAGCGAGTTTCTAGCTCATTTCTATCAAAAGTGTGATGACACGAAATTTGTTTGCACTCATGAATACAGATCATTAAAAATAAGATTCATCTGGTTTCATATTAAAGACAGTTAATATTGTGCAGTATGTTCTCAGCTTCAGTAGGCCCAGCCTAGTAGTTTGATCTGATGTAGTCTAATCTTATTGCCCATGCACTGCTATAACTTTTATTTTGTATTTCTTTTATTTATTTATTTCAAAGCAGTATGACAATTAAGGTGAAAATATTTTTTCATAGCTCCCACTTGAGTTTGTTGATGTGGTGAGTTGGTTCAGGTGTAAAACTGCATTCACTCAACTGTTAAAATAAACCAGTTGTTAACACATTCACCGCCAAACATGAAAATCATTTTTTTCCATTGTTTTATGAATAAATGTGTTGTGCTTAGAAAAGATCCCTTTTCATCCATGATTATAATATGTAGGGTAGGCTAAAAATGTAGGCTGAATAATAAAGCATAGTACTGAAAAACAAAGCTAAATATTTGGAGTTGACATTCTTTTACTGATCCGGCCCACCTGAGAACAGAAAGTCTGGATCCGGCCCCAGAGCCAAACTGAGTTTGACATGCCTGGTCTAAATCTTCTGCTCCCAGAGTTGCCAGGTTCGCGGTTATCCTGCCAAATTTGGCTTGTCTGAAAACCACAGGTACATTTTTGCTCAATCTTCAAACTGAAAATGTAACAATTATGATTTAAGGAGAGGGAGGGTATTTTCAGCAGGTTTTTTTGCAATTATTTAAAATGATTTTAAAAATGTAATACATTATTAGCAATATAATAAAAATCAAATATAATATAATATAATATAATATAATAATATTCGTATGCCCTTATACACAAAATGAATGATAAATCACAAAGTAAAATTAATAGACTGTATAAGTGTAATACACCTAAATATAAGATTTTGGGCTAGGTCTGTGTAATGTATGTAGCATTTGGGCAAAAAAAAAATGTAATAACTTGTCAATCTTTGTTACATTAAAATTTTTAATATGCAAACATGAATATGACCGCTTTATTAAAGTAATTGTAGATGATGTAAATGTAAATGTATTTTGTTTATTGGGTTTGTAACTGTGGACCTTTATTGGCACATTCAGGATGTATTTTAAACCATGGTACGCTTTTGTCTCTTTTGTGAAATGCTTAACTAAGAAAGACACTAATAAATACAAAAAAAGCATTTGGTCTAAAAAAATATTGCAGTTTAGCAGTTTAGAGATTTTGTCTTTATTGTGGTATGTTTTTATATTTACCAATATATAGACATAAATGGTCCATGCATAAATTGTCATATATTAAACAATAGATGTCCTTTTTTCCATATATGAAAACTTATTATTTAATATATTGCACTATATTTTCCAATATATTGCCATTTATTATGTTTCATAAGGGATATTAGTTACATAGCACCAGAAAGTAAACAAATATACCAAATAATTCCTAAATATACTAAATTGTTCCAAATATATCAAATTATTCCCAAATATTCTAAATTATTCCTAAATATATAGAATTATTAAGATATATCAAATTATTCCCAAGAGTACAAGCCGTTTATTCTGAACTAATTAAGAACTAATACAGGCATTATTAATCATTTCTACATAACAGACCACTAATTAAGCACCAATAACACTTACACAGAATGAAGCCAAATAAGTAGTGAATAAATCATTTATAAATGTCTAATTTTGGCTTTGTTAAGCTAATTTGTGTTCCTTAAAATAAAGTGTTACCAACGCATCAATTTCCTTAAAAATCAATAATCAATCAAAATTAGACTATCAATCTTTGAAAGACAAAAAATCTCAAACACACACACACACACACACACACACACTTCAGAAGGAAGAGTGAGAAACGCAGCTGTTGTTAAAGATTTGTAGAAATTTTAATGTACAATTGTGTTCTGAAACAGCGATAAAAGATTACCGGCTTCAATTGTGCAGAACAATAAATTAAATACCATCTTTATAAAAAAAAAAAAAAAAGTAATAATCCAAGACCACCCCCTCTTCCTTTCATCACATCCCTCTTCTTCTAGCACTTCTGACCAGCCTGGAAAAAAACAAAACCTGAACCAAAACTAACAACAGCGCCCCACTGAGGAAAAACTAAAGATAAAAAAACGTGATAAAGATGTACTGCATTATAGAGGAGAAGAGGAACGTCCAACTGCTTAACTTCAGTGTTTCAGGCTTTTCCTCAATATGAAGAAAAGCGTACAGATCAGTGACGCTACGCAGGGCTGCAGGATACGCCGTCTGTTATCGACGTTACAGTCATTATCTGTCCCATGACTTTTGCCATTGATTTTCATAGTTGGTACAATTCCCATTAGTGTCGACTAAATTTTCTTTTAAGAGTGTTTTCACACAAGCACTATTTGGTTGGTTTGTACAATAATCGCATATCGACTATTAAATCAGGAGTAAAGCAGAATAAAGTTATCCAAAAGCAGTGTGTAAGACTGGTGGAGGAGAACATGATGCCAAAATGATTAAAAACCAGGATTATTCCACCAAATATTGATTTCTGAACTCTTAAAACTTTATGAATATGAACTTGTTTTCTTTGCATTATTTGAGGTCTGAAAGCTCTGCATATTTTTTTGTTATTTCAGACATTTCTCATTTTCTGTGAATACATCCTCTAAATTATGATATTTGGGAGAAATGTTGTCTGTAGTTTATAGAATAAAACAACAATGTTCATTTTATTCAAACATAAACCTATAAATAGCAAAATCAGAGAAACTGATTCAGAAACTGAAGTGATCTCTTCATTTTTCCAGAGCTGTACTTCATATTTGAGTTAATGGCTGTTCAGGTGCAGTTTAACCTGATTAACTACCCAGATAATTACTACTACAGCTATTAGCTAATGCTAATCTCCGCACCATGCATCCCAAAACGCTAAAAACGCAGCACTATACGCTGCTAGTGTAGAACTCAGAAACTTCTTTTTGTAGTTACTTTCTTGCTTCCTCGTTAAGAGAGCTCTGACCAATCAGAGGAGACATCGTAGTCGGGTGGTTTGTTGGGACGCATTTTTAGTATGTTTAGGTTTTCACCTGTGCGAAAACAAACCAAATCGAACGTGAAATGCTTCAAGTAAACAAACTCATCAACTGATTCAGACCAGAGAAACCAACTACAGGTGTGAAAACATACTTTTAGAAACATTAATAGACATGAGAATTGTATTATTTTGTGATTTGCTCAATTAGTGGATTAATCTGCAGCTCTGTAGCTCCCAGGTTGCCTCAAAACTACGTAAAGTATTGAATGCTGTATCTAAATGTACAATAATTATTCTGTATCCTGCAGCCCTGTAGCAGGTTAGCTTTAAAACCTTCAGAGTTTCAATCAAACCCCAACCTTAAACCTCCAACCAATCAGGATCTACTACTTTAATCTACATTTCTTTTACTGTTTAAGGCTAAATTTGATGAAAATAAACAAAAACTTGTAAAGTTAAGAAGAAATTTGTTTTTTTTTTTCGCTTGAATCATTGTTTTTGTTACATAATCACTACGGGGGGAAATATTTAAATTTCGAATACAGATTCATTTTTCATTTTTTAAGGAATTTAGATTGTCAGCTGTTCTTCAAGATGCAAAATATAAAAATCTGAAAATGTTAAAAAAGGATTCATGTTTTCAGATGGACAGTGTGGAGGAGGGTTATAATTCGATATACTGGAATGTTAAAAAAATTATGATAACCCATTTCTTTTATTACTAAAAATGACGTTTTATTAACTAATTCCTATTTTTGAGTAAATCTCTTTAAACAATGAGAAAATGTACCTGATAAACCTCACACTGACCGTGATGATACAACCCAACCTACTACTGATACAAAATGCAAGAAATGAAAAACTGAAGAATTGGAGAATTGACTCAAAATATTTTTTTTAATAATGAGAATTTCCCCTGAAATTCTGATAAGGTGCAAAAAAATAAAATAATAATTAAACATGGAAAAGTGAATGAAAACCAATTTCTTCTTTACTGCACCAAATTGAGGAACAACGCAATAATAATCAAATTTTACATCAGATTTTCTATTTTTAAATTTAGCCTTAAACTTTCATTTTTTCCAAAGAAAAAATTGATCCGATAAACGTAAAACCGACCGTGATACTGCATACTGCATCTACTCGTCCACTACGAGAAACGAGAACCAGCTAACTACGGCAACTCCAACAGCCCAGAATACAACAGCCTCACCGGGGCTTCGGCTCGACCATGAATACCTATAACCTTCAGAGGGGGCGGGGTTAATATCAGGGACACGCCCCTGTACAGTGCTTAAGTGTATTTTTTTGTTTTAAACAGATGAAAACGTACCTTACGTAATTCTCCAGTTTCTTAAAGCAGGGATATTCTACGTAGGAAAGCCCTAAAAAATACATTTTTACTGAAATTTCTTCCCAGATTAGCTGAGCCAATTAAATACAATCCCTCGCCTCCTCAGATACACTGGAATTAGACTCCGCCTCTTTTCGGATCATAGCCAATCAATGCTTTAGCATTATCAATTGGCAAGCGCCTTTAGAAGGAAAGCGCCGTATCCCCAGCTCTGATGATGATTGAAGTGATGAGGGAATTGAGAAATAGCATGGTATTCAATTGTGCTCGCTCAGACTCCGGCTGCTGATGGCTTTCGATGAAGGTGAATGACCCTGAATTCGTATAGTGAACTCAGGAGCTTGGGATTTCGAACCATCGCCAATCAATGCATCAGCAGTGATAACTGGCAAACTCAAACCAACAGCATGGTTTTCAACTGTGCTCGCTCGGACTCCGGCTGCTGATTGCTTTCGATGAAGGAGAATGACCCGGAATTCGTATTGCGACTCTCCGTCCATACTATTACGTCAGCCGTATCTTAGGCTAGAGTTATACTTGCTGCCAATACACTGATTTCACGTACGTACGATTTCTGCTTCATTTAACTTGCGTGAGAATTTAGGTGCTGTGAAAGCTTTACGCTTAGCTTCAAAGTTTGCCACAAAGTTTGAAAGAACAGTTTCCTGCACCTGTATAGTATCATCTTTCCTTGATGCTGTTGCAAGTGGTACTACACATCGCACAAAGGCAAGTTTCTACGCCAACGTACAGCCAAACAGCTAATATAGCTCTAGCTCTACTCTGCTGAGCCACAATAACATGAGTATATTAACCAATAGAGGGCGCTCTCAGTGCTTTTGATCCTCTTAACATCTTAAACGACAAGACAGTTTTCATCTTAGAACTTCTTAGCGTTTCTACAGTGACTCAATCAATCAATCAATCAATCAATCAATCAATCAATTAATCAATTAATTAATTATTTAAACAACAGTGCACAAATGATGATGCTTCCAATATCGTCCAAAAACACCCACTATGTGTAAATCTATCCAATAATCATTCATTTCCCACTGCACACATAGTGGTCAGCTGATAGATTAGACTAAATTAGTATTAATAATAATAAAAAACAATCAGAAATGAACCAAATAAACAAAAAACTAAAGAAACAAACAAAAAAGAAACACCCTGGTTCTTGTTTGGCATGGAAAATTCTTCGTCTTCGTCTTTTCTGCCTTCATGATTCGCCGGAATGCAAAGAGGCATCGAAACCCAAGTTGTTCCACAAAACTACAACCAGCAACGTGTGCTCGCTTCAGAAAAAAGAGAGAGAAAATAATAATAAAAATATATAATATAATCAATATAAACAGAGACATCATCTACAGCCACTGTACCGACAGCCACAGTATCCGATAAATAACGGTTCGTCCAGATGCCGTGGAAAAAAATAAGTAGTAGTACAGTCTTATAAAGCAGCACATCAAAGCGTCTTCAGGATACAGGACGGGTTCGGGCCGCCGGGCCGGTGCAGTTCCACCCGGAGACCAGCAGGGGGCGGCGCAGGGTCTCACAAAGTCCTGCCGTCCACGCCCGTGGACATGAACTCAGGCGCTGGACCCGTCAAGGCTGACCTATGACCGCACCTTCCGCTCTTCTGTACTGAAGCCTTCAGTCTTTAGCTGTGGACCCACCCAGTGCACGTCCCCAAAACTCTGCCCCCACCTCCCCGGAAACCCCGCCCCCCCCCCCCCCCGAAACGACACCGCTCGCCCTCTTCACCGGACGCAACGTGCGTCATACTTCGTGGAAGAAGTCGGCGGCGTCCGGCCGCTCGCCCCCCCGCCACCGCTCCAGCTTCTTTATGACCTCGGAGACGAAACAGACGGAGGACGTAAGACCCACCAGGAACAGCATGTCTGCACGGAGAAAACAACGAGAAAGAGACGAGAAACGACAAATCAAATCTGATCAGCTAAAAATTCAGGTTTTCATTCTGATAACTGGTTAATTTCATGCAGGAAAAGTGACATTTATTCTTTGAAAGACACCAAGGAAGAACCTCCTATATGACACATGCATTTCTGGACAAGCTGAGAGCTTAGTGATGATTCTGTAATGATTCAGCTTGTCCAGAAATGCATGTGTAAAGCGTGTCCTTCCTTGGTGTCTCAAATCATGAATTCTACAATTTCCCAACTGCTATTAAATTCTCTACTGACTACAAAAAAATAGAACAACAGATTTTACATCACTGCAAGTACAGACTAGGCATGCTGCCGAATGGACAGGACATCACTCAGGACAAGTGGACTGAAGTAAAAAAGAAACGATAAAGCAAATCTGATCAGCTAAAACTTCAGGTTTTTATTCTGATAATTGGTTTAATTTGATGCAAGGATTGATATTTCTTGCTCCTGGAATAGTAAAATTTAGGCTTTGAAAGACCACAAGAAAGGACACCACTTATGACACATGCATTTCTGGACAAGTTGAGAGCTTGTCCAGAAATGTATGTGTAAATGCATCATTTAGTGGAGTCATTCAAAGCATAACTTCCACTTAAAATAGGTAAAGCCAACAGGAGAATGTTTATAAAAATAAAGGCTTACTGCGTAAAAAAAACAACAATCATCCTGTAATATTTTACTGATTTTCTCACTTTTAGTGACACTTCTGTATCTCTCAGCTTGTCCAGAAATGCATGTGTCGTAAAGCGTGTCCTTTCTTGGAGTCTCAAATCATGAATTCTACAATGTCCCAACTGCTAGAAATTGGTGGTTTTCAAAGCTATTCTTCTGGATCTTCTATTTTTTATAGTATCTTTTAGTGCCGGTTGAGTATCAGCTTGTCCAGAAATGTATGTGTAAAGCGTGTCCTTTAGCTGTGTTTTAAAGATTTATGACTGGTTGGTCAGTGCAATTCTACATTTCGTTTGTTTTATTTGCTGCACAGTAATCGTAACAGGTTGGATAGAAGTAAGGATTGAATGTTTTACCAAAAATACTGAGGCTTTCAGTCTGAAAGACTTTCTGCAGGGGAGGGAAGTAGATGACGAGCAGTTGACCCATAATAGATCCCAGAACAGCGTAGCAGAAGGTCCGGTTACTGCACAGCCCCATCTCGTGCACCATCCGCGTCTGAAACCAGATAAATCTCACCTTGTGTTTTCAGCTTAATTACTCAGGAATCCCTTCACACATAAACATAATCCATACATGATTAGAAAGGGCGGAGCTTACTCTTTCTAAAAATAGCGATGAGACCCAGTGCGGTAAAGCTAAATCTACAAGAAACCCATTGAGAAAAACACCTAAAAAAGTGAAAAATCTCCTTCCCCAACCAATATTATTTACCTTTAGTGCTTCAAACATATTTATATGATGTTTCAAACCAAATAATATCAGTAAATAAAGACTCAAAAGTGTGAAACTACCTGCTTTACTCAAACTAAAGCTAGGTATGGTGTGCGCACTACTTTATATAGTTTTTATTTTACTTGCACATTTTAACTAAGTAGTTATTTTGCACTAAACTAAAGTTTTATGTATTTATTTATTATAATATATAGTTTTCTTTGTGTGTCCTGATTAAAATACTGAAAGGTATAGGCTGCTCTGAGTGTCAGGTTTTTAGTATCTACATGTATCCTAGAGGTGTGATTATTGATTATCAAGTTTGTCTGATGCTGTTTCTCCATGTATTTTATCAAAGTAATAATTAATAATCCATGTAATGAACTATATATGATCAATATTCTTATGCTTTCATCTCACATACACTCTAGTCTAGGAACCATTTTTGAAAAGATATCTTAGGTGTGAATATATTTAAACTCTATACATTCAAAAATAAGTATATATAAAAAAAAAAAACAGGCACTTGGTAAAATTTTGAGCAAAACATGATCAGTTCTGCATCCTTTTACATTTTAAATGATGATATTTTTGAGCAGCCGTATGTCTTCTGGAGTTAAAGAGATCAGGGCATGTGTCTGTCTGATATAATTACTGTGTTATAAGACCTGAAAGAGGAACTGACAACAAAAACGAAGAAAAAACACACCAAAACAGCCTAGAGTTCAAAGGGTTAATCCCTGAATCAATAAAAATATAAAATAAATAAATTAGAGATGTCAATGTTAAGGCGTTAATGCAGGTGATTTATTTGGAATAAGTAATGCATTACTATTTTTTTATGCAAATTAATTATGCCACCAGGTTTGACCCCAACTTCCGCCATAATCTGGTCTTAATCTGATCCAGCTATCAAATATACTTCCTTTTAATTTTTAATCGAGCTAAACTGCTGATAAGGCAGTTTAATCACATATATGAGCCAGATAATATACTGCTATGAGCTGCTCCATGCTGTTTACACACTAAAAGCGCAGAAATATGCAGCGTTTACTGCTCACATCTGTGCTGCAGGTCCCATTGAAAACACTGTGTGGTCCAACAGTCTAAAGCGCTGCCACTATGTTCAGAAGATCGCTGGTTCGAATCCTGGTCATGCAGCTTGCCATCAGCTGCAGGAGCCCCGAGAGAGCACAATTGTCCTTGCTCTCTCTGGGTGGGTACAGTAGATGGCACTGTTCTTTCCCCTCATCACTATGATAGGGTGATATGGATCAGCACAAGGCTGCGTCTGTGAGCTGATGTATCAGAACCGAGTCGCTGCACTTTCCTCTGAGTGTTAGCGCTGTAATGCTACTCGGAACAGTTCAAAAAGAGGCGGAGTCTGACTTCACATGTATCGGAGGAGGCGTGTGCTAGTCTTTACCCTCCTGGTGTTGGGGCATCACTAGTGATAGAGGGAGTCCTAATGAGTGGGTTGGGTAATTGGAAAATGGAAAAAATTATATATATAAAAAGAAAATCCATCCAGCGCTCGTTTGACTTTGAAAACGCGCCTTATAATCTGGTTTATTGAGTAATCTTATGCATGAAAATAGGCTAGAAAATATTATACTTTTTTAATTGAGCTAAACTGCTAAATAGGCACAGTTTATCTGATATATTAGCCATATAATATACTGCTATAAACAAACGCTGTCTCTGCTGCTCCATGCTGTTTACACACTCAGAGCACGGTATGTGCTGCATTCACTGCTCACAGCAGGTACACTGTGGCAGATGTTATTGTGCTTTTAAAAAAATAATAAAAATAATACATTTTTAATTAAATTATAAAATATATCAATTTTATCAATTTTTATTTTTATTCTGATTTTCTGCTTGCATGGTTTATTGGCCTGTGTGAAACCAAACCAAACAGGGAGAAACACTCCAAATAAATAAACTCATCAACTGATCCAGACCATAGAAACTAGAAACTACAAACTAGAAACTACAACTACAGGTGAAAACTTTCTTTTATACTCAGCTAATTAAGTTCTAATTCAGAAATCTTTACAATTTATTATTTTATTTACATTTAAATATCCACTTTAAAGACTACAAATATATATATATATTTATATTTTTTTATAATTTATATGTATATTTACCTGTGAGCGTGAGCTAAGAGCGTTGAACATGTCGAAGAAGACGAAGCAGGTGAAGGTCATGGTAGTGTCTCGTGGAGTGATCTCGTTGTCTCGAAGCTAAAAAAAAACACCACAGAGTAAAAAACACCAGAAATCAGCAAAAACAATCATCTGCTGTGTGAACAAAGCCTCGTGTTTTTCTCTAATTCTGGGTACTGATTATCCTGTGTTTCCGTTATTATATCCGAAATCTGAAACAGTTAGCATCAACAATTAGCTGTTAGCCATTACGTCTTATTCGGCATTTTTGGCTTCATAATAAAAGTCCTCAAACCCTACCTCCCTCCAGAAGACGAACAGCGTTCCACAGACGATGATGAAAGCCGAGGCCAGGATCTTAACGATCAGGCTGCGCGTGATGATGCTGTCCCGTACGTTACGCGGAGGCTTCCGGATCACATCGCCATCTACAGGCTCCACCCCCAAACTGCAACCACCAATCATCACACAGATCAAATTACAAAGGACATGAAATCAAGGCTATTGAAAAGAGTTTATCCTGTTTTTATTGGAGAAAGTCTACTGTCCACAGAAGACCTTCTACTATATGTTTCGAAGCTTTACAGTGAGGAAATGTGTGTTTGGTAGATGATTTGCTAATACATTTTATACAATTGGAGAGTCTGTGAATTTCTCTCTTGAATGGAGAACATTTGTAAGGAACATGTATTTATGGGATGAGAAGCAGAGCTGAGTATGTGGGTTGCGCCCATGAAAAATGAGCCAAACCAATCCGATCAACCAATCATCCATCCTCCATTTATCCATCCATCCATCCAACTAACTAACCAACCAACCCTCCATTTATCCATCCATGCATCCTTCCAATTAATCAACCATCCATCCATCCAACTAACCAATCAACCCTCCATTTATTCATCCATCCATCCAATCAATCAACCAACTATCCAGCCAACTCATAATGCAACCAACTGACAACCAATCCAACCAACCAATCAACCCTCCATTCATCCATCCAATCAACCAACCATACAACCAACCAACTGAACAACTGACCATCCATCAATCATCCAACTAACTAAACAACCAACCAACCCTCCATTCATCCATCCATCCATCCAGCCAATCAACCAACTATCAAGCCAACCATCCATCCATCCATCCAACCGCTTATCCAATCAACCATCCATCCCATCAATCAATCAACCAACCATCCATCCAACAAATAATCTATACAACAAATAATCCATCCATCTAACCAACCATCTGTCCGTCCATTTATCCATCCAACAATCCATCCATTCATCTAACCAACCGACCGACCGTCTATCCATCCAACAAATAATCCGTCCAACCAACCAACCATCCAGCCAAGCAAATGTTTATTTATCCATCCATCCATCTATCCAGCTAATCAATCAAGCAGCCATCCATGTAGCTAAGCAAATGCCATTTATACAACCAATCATCCATCCATCTAACAATTCGTCCATCCATCCTATCAACTGACTGACCATCTATCCATCCATCCAACCAATCAACCATCCAGCTAATCAACCAACCATCCATCCATCAAATAAATCCAGTCAACCAATCGTCCGTCCGTCCATTTATCCACCCAACAAACCATCCATCCATCGAACCAATCAACCAACCAATTTATAATCCAGCCAACCGATATAAAAACACCTACTAACCACTGTAGCATGAGCACAGAAGAGAGAAAGGCTCAAAACAACAGCAGAATAAGCCGCTTTCATTGGCAGAGAAGATTTCTTACAAATGTTCTTCATTTAAAAGAGAAATTAACAGTATAAGATTTACTAACAAACAATATACCAAACACACATTTCCTCACTTCCTGTGCTGTTTATATCCTGTGTGTTTTTATACAGCAGTATTATTCAACAGCACATCTTATTATTTACCCAAAACACAAAGATCAGATCAGATCAGATCAGATCGGCCGATACGTAGCTTTATGAGACTGTTATGGTATCAGGACATCTGTAATGTGTGATTATAAGACCTGTAATAATATTTGTATTAATTTATGCAGGGCGGTAGATCTAGTATTATCTGTACTCATATTCTCCATATGGCGGGTGGGTGTGGTTACCTCTGAGCAGGTGGTCCGTCCATAATTATATTGATCCAGAGGATCTGCATGGCGTTCAGGGGGTTAGGAAAGTTCATGAGAGTCGCCAGAGAGATCAGCGTAAGAGCTGCGATGCTCCTGAGAACACAAATACAACAATTATTAAAAAATTATAAAAAAACTAATCACACTTTTTACTCTAGAACAGGTTATAACAGCGTCTAGATCTGCTGCTGGTCAATAACATTACTGAGATGCTGGCTGAGGTAACGATATCAATCAATCAATCTCTCCAACCAAGCATCCAATCACAACCATCCATCAAACCATTCTTCCAACTAATCAACCATCCATCCATCCTTCCAACCATCCATCCCTCAATACAACCAACTATTCCCCCAACAGACCAACCAGGCAACCAACCAACCATCCAACCAACCAAACTATTCATTCAGCAAACTATCCATCAAACAAATTAGCCATCTATTCAACCAAACAACCATTCAACAAACCAACCTACTATCCAAACAAATTACCATCCATCCATCTAACAAAACATCCATCCATGCAACCAAACATAACCATCCAGCAAGCTATCCATCAAACTAACCATCCATCCATTCTTCCAAAGCACCATTCAACCAAACAACCATCCATTCAATTTAATCATTCATCCATCCAAAAAACCAACCGTCTATCCATCCATCCACCAATCTAGCAAACTGTCCATCAACCATCCTAACCATCCATCCATCCAACCAAACCACTACCCAATCCCACAACCATTCATCCAAACAAATAACCACCAAACTAACCAACTATCCATCCTAACCATCCATCCATCCAACCAAACCACTACCCAATCCCACAACCATTAATCCAAACAAATAACCATCAAACTAACCAACTATCCATCCCATCCATCCATATATCCAACCAAACCACTACCCAATCCAACAACCATTCATCCAACCAAATAATCATCAAACTAACCAACTATCCATCCCATCCCATCCATCCATCAATCCATCCATCCAACCAACCAACAAACTAGTCATCCAGCCATGCATCCATCCATCCAAACCACCATGCAACTAAATCACTATCCATCCATCCAACCAACCAACTAACCATCCACCCATCCTTCAAGCCACAATTCAGTCACACAACCATCCATCCACCCAAACCACCACCCAATCCAACAACCATCCAACCAACCAAATAATCATCAAACTAACCAACTATCCATCCAACCAACTCAACCATCCATTCATCTAACTAGTCATCCAGCCATGCATTCATCCATCCAAACCACCATCCAACTAAATCACTATCCATCCAACCAACCAACTAATGAACCATCCATCGAACCAACCAAACCACCATCAAACTAAACATCTATCCACCCAACCATCTTAATCATCCATCCACCGATCCATCCATCCATCCTCAGATCTCTGTAGTATATAGGAGAACTCTCACGTGCTGAGCTGAAATCGTACGAAGTTTTTGATGTTGTTATAAATGCCTTTTCCCTCCTCTATAGCCGACCTGCAGAAAACGACAGAAACGCTCAGATTAACAGAACATTAAATAATAACGTCAGAACGAGTTCCTCTTTTACTGAACTCAGATCTTACAGTATGGTCTGGAAGTCGTCGTCAACCAGGATCATATCTGCTGCTTCTTTACACACGTCCGTCCCCGTCTGACCCATCGCCACGCCGATATCTGCAGCCTTCAGAGCCACGGCGTCGTTTACACCGTCACCCGTCATCGCCACCACCGCCCCGATGTTCTGCAGAGACTGACCAACACAACACAACACAACACTCACACTTATTCACTAATATATACTCAACATCTACTGAAATATACTGTTACACTATTCCGTATCCAATGTATTCTGTAACCAATATATTTTTATGACTTTTTCATTACTTTTTCATGCCTTCAAAGCAATTTTTCATGACAATATGATTTTTAAAACGGTGCAGAAATGGACAATAAATCTAAAAATAAACTAAAACTATAATCAAAACTGATTCTAGTAAACCTATAATTAATCTGACACACTCAGATCCTGAGAGCCTAATTGTGTGGAGTAAAATTACTGAATTAACTTTATTTTTAAGCTAAAAATAGATTTTCTCCATTGAGAAACTGAAACACAAAGATTAGATGAAATTTCCACGACTTTTCCAAAACTTTCCAGGCCTGAAAATTGCTATTTTTAAATTCCATGCCTTTTCCAGCTTTTTCATGACCATATGAACCCTGAGTTTGTGATCCCTTTAGAATGTTCTATATTTCTGCATAAATATGACCAAAACATCATCAAAATTTCCTAAAATTTTAGATAAAACAAACAGGACAAAAATGTTTTACTTGCTCATTTATTTATAATTAAGAAAAAGAACCAATATTACATAATTTTCCTCACAATAACTGCCCAATTCAGCTCCGCCCACAACATTTCTATTGGATTAAGGTCAGAACTCTGACTTGGCCTCATTCCAAACCATTAACTTCAGTCTTCTTGAACCATTCTTTGGTAGAACGACTTGAGTTCTTAGGGTCGTTGTCTTGGTGCATGACCCACCTTTTCTCGAGATTCAGTTCATGGACAGATTTTGACATTTTTTCTTTAGAATTCTCTGATATAATTCAGAATTAATCAACGAAGGCAAGTTGTCCTGAGCAGGATGCAACAAAACATCATCCTAATCAAATTAAGATACTACCACCACCAGGTTTCACAGGTGGGAAGAAGTTCTTATGCTGGAATGCAGTAATATCATATCTAATACTGGAAAAATAAATAATTGAGTATAATATTTTTGTTTAAATTATTTAACTAATTTCTACTTATGTACTTTAAGGACTTTGGAATGAAAATCTGATGATGTTTTGAATCATATTTATGCAACAAAAAAAAATAGAAAATTCTAAAGGTTTTACAAACTTTAAAGCACCACCTTAAAGGCATGAGAATCACTTATAAAAGAGAAAATGTTTAAATGTGTAAAAAATAAATGTTATTTACTCACCTTGACTATTTTCAGCTTGTGTCGGGGGCTGGCTCGATAGAACACCACAATCTGACAACACACAAAACTAATCTTAACAATCTTAATAATAATAATAATAATAATCATCATAATAATAATGACAAATTCTAAGTCCATAAAACAGAGAAAATCTGGCTGATCGTTCCACCCATTCAGCTGCTACTTAGCTTTATATCCTCCATTACTAGTGATGCTAAATCATGCAGCATGATGCTGTAGCATTGTCGAGTAGCATCACAGCGCTAACACTCGGAGGAAAACACAGCGACTTGGTTCTGATACATCAGCTCACAGATGCAGCCTTGTGCTGATCCACATCACCCTAGGAGTGATGAGGGGAAAGAGTGCCATGTACTGTACCCTCCCAGAGAGAGCAAGGACAAATGTGCTCTCTCAGAGCTCTGGCAGATGATGGCAAGCTGCATGACTAGGATTCGAACCAGCGATCTCCTCTGATCAGAATCACTGCAGTTATTTATCCCAGTCAAACTCCAGATTAATACAGTTATAACAGAATGTATAGTGGCATAACTGGGCGTTATATCGATGGTGAAGATCAGTTACATAGTTTTACCCTGGAGACGATTTGCGAGAGCTGCTGGATGTCCATCACGTCCACTTCCTCTCCAGACAAACACTGAGAGCCTTTAGTGTACAAACCCAGACGACTCGCTGCAGAGAAACACACACAGTACCAGATATTTATACTAGAATTTTAAAGCATCTACGATTATATATATATATATGGAATATAATCAAGAGGAAGATGGATGATCACAAGCATCAAACCACCAAACTGAACTGCTTGAATTTTTGCATCAGGAGTAAAGCAGCATAAAGTTATCCAAAAGCAGTGTGTAAGACTGGTGGAGGAGAACATGATGCCAAGATGCATGAAAAAAACTGTGATTAAAAACCAGGGTTATTATATTATTATATCTCTTAAAACTTTATGAATATGAACTTGTTTTCTTTGCATTATTTGAGGTCTGAAAGCTCTGCATCTTTTTTGTTATTTCAGTCATTTCTCATTTTCTGTAAATAAATGCTCTAAATGACAATATTTTTATTTGGAATTTAGGAGAAATGTTGTCTGTAGTTTATAGAATAAAACAACAATGTTCATTTTACTCAAACATAAACCTATAAATAGCAAAATCAGAGAAACTGATTCAGAAACTGAAGTGCTCTCTTAAATATTTCCAGTGCTGTATGTGTGTAAAACAGCTGCAAAAATGTGGCAAAAATATTATTTAAGCACATTTTTACAAGACAACTGTATTTATCATGTTTTCACATGTAGAAAAAAATGCATTTGCAGTGGCAAATTCTTTTATTTAGCTTTTCAAATATCTCTTAATGCAAAGTACTTTGATTTTTCTACATTTTTTGCAGCACATCATCTAATTAATCAGGATTATTTACACACTGTGATAAAATACACAGTTGGGTCTGAGACAGAGGCAGACGGACACATATTGTCGATACAATAAGAATTTTTTTTTTTACGATATGATAAAATATCGATATATTGCTCAGCTCTAACTCTACAGTAGTGAAAGTCTCACCGATGGCCACGGCTGTCTCCTGAGAATCTCCGGTGATCATCTTCACCGCCACCCCGGAGCTGATGAGCGTCGATACAGCGTCCTTCACCCCCGCCCTCGGAGGATCGATGATGCCCACCAGCCCCAGAAACGAGAGGTTACCCATTTCCGACCCGGAGGCGAACGCTAGAACTGCAGCAAGACAATAAACAATTATAGGATTTAAAATTTTGACATATATGTAAAAAAAAATATATATTTTTTTTTTATATGAACCTCAAAATCGATGTTTAATGCGACAGTCTGTGGAATTTTAAGACTTGGAATTTAGAGCCCTCTCTGGCGGGAATGTGTAATTGCAACAATGAAACTCTGCAGAGTTTGGGTAATGCAACAGGACGATGACCCAAAACATGGGTGACTGAATAGAACAGCCTAACTAAACAGAGCTAGCCAGAAGGTAAAACAGACACAGATCCAAACCTGAGTGAGTGCTGTTTTAGCTATTCACATGAATTCCAGCTATTCACATTAGGTTTCCAGATTTACACTAAGGCTGGGTGCAGCAGCATTAGCAACAACAGCTAACCACTGCCTGACAGCGCTACACTGAGAAACCCTAAGTGTTCCGGTAAGCCAGAGTGATATTAGTGATATTAACGCTCATCCCATGTAGCTTGTTTTAACAGGGTAAACACAGGGTAAATACTCACCTCTCAACAGTGATAGAGCTAGCGCTAAGCGCAGTTAGCGGCTAATGCTACTAATTCTGTTCCAGCAGTGCTAGCCAGAGAGTTAGAAGCAGACTACAGTCTGAAATACTCGCCTTTAAACAGCGAAATAGCTAGCACTAACTTAGCACTGTGGTTAGCATCTAATGCCAATGCTGCTCCATCCTTGGTGCTGGAGATACTTCAATAAAAACTCAACCTTATAACTCTGTACTTCAGTAGAGTGGCTTTACTGCTCCTTAATACCTGGCTGATAGAATTCATACATAAGGAGCACCGGATTATAAGGAGCACTGATGATTTCTGGGTAAATTAAGTTAGGATTAGGATTTTAAGTGTGATTAATCCAGTAATCTCTGTGGTGGAGGAAGTGAGCAGTTCAGCACCTCTGAGTCCAGCAGTGCCCATGTAGCTCTTCTGCTGCTGGTAGAGCTCCCTCTGCTGGTTGGTGAGGGGGAGGGTAACTCCTTTACTGTGGAAGCTGCTGCAGAAACGGATCACCTGCTCAAAAGCTCCTTTCACAAAGAACACGGCCGGCTTATCCTGAAGAGAACATCAGTCAGACGTTACGGTACAGTACTTTAATAACAGCACTTCAATACTCAGCATCTGATCATTAATAATGTATTTATTTTTGCCAAAATCTGCTGCTGCTTCCCTACTCTCCGATTTATAGTATAGATATTTATCTGTTTATGTATTTTATTCTTTATTTTATATTTTATTCTTATTTTACATAATTGCTATTTTGGTGGAACTGGACCTTGAGAATACAATTTCGTTCCACCTCGTGTACCACATTAAATCAATTTTATCAAATGATCAAATATACACATGTAATTTTCTGGGGACAGAAATGGCACCGATTTGGCAGAATATACCACATAAAGCAACACTACTAAGTACAATATTAGTATTGCACTTAGTGTACTTAATATTAGTGCATTTAATATTGTACTTAGTATTGTACCTAGTAGTGCACTTAGTAGTGCACTTAGTAGTGCACTTAGTAGTGCACTTAGTAGTGCACTTAGTAGTGCACTTAGTAGTGCACTTAGTAGTGCATTTAATATTGTACTTAGTATTGTACTTAGTATTGTGCTTAGTATTGTGCTTAGTATTGCGCTTAGTAGTGCGCTTAGTAGTGCGCTTAGTAGTGCGCTTAGTAGTGCGCTTAGTAGTGCGCTTAGTAGTGCATTTAATATTGTACTTAGTAGTGTACTTAGTATTGTACCTAGTATTGTACCTAGTATTGTACCTAGTATTGTACCTAGTATTGTACCTAGTATTGTGCTTAGTATTGTGCTTAGTATTGTGCTTAGAAGTGCGCTTAGTAGTGCGCTTAGTAGTGCGCTTAGTAGTGCATTTAATATTGTACTTAGTATTGTACTTAGTATTGTACTTAGTATTGTACTTAGTATTGTACTTAGTATTGTACTTAGTATTGTGCTTAGTATTGTGCTTAGTAGTGCGCTTAGTAGTGCGCTTAGTAGTGCGCTTAGTAGTGCGCTTAGTAGTGCATTTAATATTGTACTTAGTATTGTACTTAGTATTGTGCTTAGTATTGTGCTTAGTATTGTGCTTAGTATTGTACTTAGTATTGTACTTAGTATTGTACTTAGTATTGTACTTCGTATTGTGCTTCGTATTGTGCTTCGTATTGTGCTTCGTATTGTACTTAGTATTGTGCTTAGTATTGTGCTTAGTATTGTGCTTAGTATTGTACTTAGTATTGTACTTAGTATTGTACTTAGTATTGTGCTTAGTATTGCGCTTAGTAGTGCGCTTAGTAGTGCGCTTAGTAGTGCGCTTAGTAGTGCATTTAATATTGTACTTAGTATTGTGCTTAGTATTGTGCTTAGTATTGCGCTTAGTAGTGCGCTTAGTAGTGCGCTTAGTAGTGCGCTTAGTAGTGCGGTTAGTAGTGCGCTTAGTAGTGCACTTAGTAGTGCATTTAATATTGTACTTAGTATTGTGCTTAGTATTGTGCTTATTGTACTTCGTATTGTGCTTCGTATTGTGCTTAGTATTGTGCTTAGTATTGTACTTAGTATTGTACTTAGTATTGTACTTAGTATTGTGCTTAGTATTGTACTTCGTATTGTGCTTCGTATTGTGCTTAGTATTGTGCTTAGTATTGTACTTAGTATTGTACTTAGTATTGTACTTAGTATTGTGCTTAGTAGTGCGCTTAGTAGTGCGCTTAGTAGTGCACTTAGTAGTGCATTTAATATTGTACTTAGTATTGTACTTAGTATTGTGCTTAGTATTGTGCTTAGTATTGT
Organism: Astyanax mexicanus; assembly: GCF_023375975.1. Classification (NCBI taxonomy): domain Eukaryota; kingdom Metazoa; phylum Chordata; class Actinopteri; order Characiformes; family Acestrorhamphidae; genus Astyanax; species Astyanax mexicanus. The sequence goes on from NC_064408.1 coordinate 126,491,644, forward strand.
GCTTATTGTACTTCGTATTGTGCTTAGTATTGTGCTTAGTATTGTGCTTAGTATTGTACTTAGTATTGTACTTAGTATTGTACTTAGTATTGTACTTAGTATTGTGCTTAGTATTGTGCTTAGTATTGTGCTTAGTATTGTGCTTAGTATTGTGCTTAGTATTGTGCTTAGTATTGTGCTTAGTATTGTACTTAGTATTGTGCTTATTGTACTTCGTATTGTACTTAGTATTGTGCTTAGTATTGTGCTTAGTATTGTACTTAGTATTGTACTTAGTATTGTACTTAGTATTGTACTTAGTATTGTGCTTAGTATTGTGCTTAGTAGTGCGCTTAGTAGTGCGCTTAGTAGTGCGCTTAGTATTGTACTTAGTATTGTACTTAGTATTGTACTTAGTATTGTGCTTAGTATTGTGCTTAGTATTGTGCTTAGTAGTGCGCTTAGTAGTGCGCTTAGTAGTGCATTTAATATTGTACTTAGTATTGTACTTAGTATTGTACTTAGTATTGTGCTTAGTATTGTGCTTATTGTACTTCGTATTGTGCTTTGTATTGTACTTAGTATTGTGCTTAGTATTGTGCTTAGTATTGTGCTTAGTATTGTGCTTAGTATTGTACTTAGTATTGTGCTTAGTATTGTGCTTAGTATTGTGCTTAGTATTGTGCTTAGTATTGTGCTTCGTATTGTACTTAGTATTGTACTTAGTATTGTACTTAGTATTGTACTTAGTATTGTACTTAGTATTGTGCTTAGTATTGTGCTTAGTATTGTGCTTAGTATTGTACTTAGTATTGTACTTAGTATTGTGCTTAGTATTGTACTTAGTATTGTACTTAGTATTGTGCTTAGTATTGTACTTAGTATTGCGCTTAGTAGTGCATTTAATATTGTACTTAGTATTGTACTTAGTATTGTACTTAGTATTGTACTTAGTATTGTACTTAGTATTGTACTTCGTATTGTACTTCGTATTGTACTTAGTATTGTACTTAGTATTGTACTTAGTATTGTACTTAGTATTGTACTTAGTATTGTACTTCGTATTGTACTTCGTATTGTACTTCGTATTGTACTTAGTATTGTACTTAGTATTGTACTTAGTATTGTACTTAGTATTGTGCTTAGTATTGTACTTAGTATTGTACTTAGTATTGTACTTCGTATTGTACTTCGTATTGTACTTAGTATTGTACTTAGTATTGTACTTAGTATTGTACTTAGTATTGTACTTAGTATTGTGCTTAGTATTGTACTTAGTATTGCGCTTAGTAGTGCACTTAGTAGTGCACTTAGTAGTGCATTTAATATTGTACTTAGTATTGTACTTAGTATTGTACTTAGTATTGTACTTAGTATTGTACTTAGTATTGTACTTAGTATTGTGCTTAGTATTGTGCTTAGTATTGTACTTAGTATTGTACTTAGTATTGCGCTTAGTAGTGCACTTAGTAGTGCACTTAGTAGTGCATTTAATATTGTACTTAGTATTGTACTTAGTACTGTACTTAGTAGTGTACTTAATATTGCACTTAATATTGTACTTAGTAGTGCATTTAATATTGCACTTAGTATTGTACTTAGTAGTGCACTTAGTAGTGCATTTAATATTGTACTTAGTATTGTACTTAGTAGTGCACTTAGTAGTGCGTTTAATATTGTACTTAGTATTGTACTTAGTACTGTACTTAGTAGTGTACTTAATATTGCACTTAATATTGTACTTAGTAGAGCATTTAATATTGCACTTAGTATTGTACTAAGTACTGTACTTAGTAGTGCATTTAATATTGTACTTAGTAGTGTACTTAGTATTGCACTTAATATTGTACTTAGTAGTGTACTTAGTAGTGCATTTAATATTGTACTTAGTATTGTACTTAGTAGTGCACTTAGTACTGTACTTATTGTACTTAGTACTGTACTTAGTAGTGCAATTAATATTGTACTTAATATTGTACTTAGTACTGTACTTAGTAGTGCACTTAGTACTGTACTTATTGTACTTAGCACTGTACTTAGTAGTGCAATTAATATTGTACTTAATATTGTACTTAGTACTGTACTTAGTAGTGCACTTAATGTACTTAAGTGCAATTCTACGTGCAATACTAAGTATAATACTGAATACAGTACTAAGGACGCCTATATCAATGTGAACAATTGTGTCCACCAATATCATGTTAAGAGCTGTTATTATTAAAAAAAGATTGTATGTATTTACACAGTTAGTATTAGGGGTATTCTAAGAAGAAAATACAGTATTTGATAAAAGGGGAGTGTTAATTAACTCAATAATTAATTCAATAAGTAATTAAATAAATACAGGTAAAATGATACTGATGATTCTGACCTGCTGGGTTCGGTGAACACAGCGAACAGCCATCCACTTCTGTTCAGAGGAGAACGGGATTTCCTCCAACCTCACAAACTCCTGCTGCACACCCTCCAGACCCATCTACACACACAGAGATGCACAAGCATACAGAAAAAAAGAGAAAAAGAAAGAGATAATCAGAATTTGAGCATAAATAAAAAGTAATCTACCTTCTGAACTTAGCAGTAATAAAATAAAATGTGGTTATGATGCTAAAAACTCGCTATAAACATGCTAAAAACATGTTGAGGCCAAACTCTGATGACGTGATTAATCGTTTTTAGAAAAAAAAAAACATTTAATTGCATGCTTTAAAGAGGCCATTAAAACCATTAATAGCTGAAATGTGTTCCTTTGAAGTAATAAAAACACACCAGTCCTGCTTAACATTTATAGAAACATTTCCTAAACTTTAAAAAACACTTTTATAGTGGTAATTTCTGCCTCTGCAGCACCGTCAGGTTCAAATGTGCTACAGGCGAGGATGATGTGTCTGTGTACTTTGGTACGCGAACGCTAACAATATGCAAATCATTCAATCAATAATACCGCCCCCGGCTGATTGACGTCCAATCGTCTGCGTCTCACCGCTATCAAAGGCACACTGCTGCTGCAGCTCAGCCAAATAGCTCTCCCTCCTGCCCCGCCCATAAACCCATTCATCACCCAGTACCCGTCCTTACCCTGACCATAAACTCATACATCACCAAATTCCCCCTTACTGCCCCACTCCTAAACCCATACATCACCGAGTACCCGTCCTTGCCCTGCCTCTAAACGCATGCATCACCCAGTATCCGTCCTTGTCCTGCCTCTAAACCCATACATCACCCAGTATCCGTCCTTGTCCTGCCTCTAACCCATGCATCACCCAGTGCCCATCCTTGCCCTGCCCTTTAAACCCATACATCACCCAGTGCCCTTCTTTGCCCTGCCCTTTAAACCCATACATCACCCAGTGCCCATCCTTGCCCTGCCCTTTAAACCCATACATCACCCAGTGCCCTTCTTTGCCCTGCCCTTTAAACCCATACATCACCCAGTGCCCGTCCTTGTCCTGCCTCTAAACCCATGCATCACCCAGTTTCCATCCTTGTCCTGCCTCTAAACCCATGCATCACCCAGTACCCGTCCTTTTCCTGCCTCTAAACCCATACATCACCCAGTGCCCATCCTTGCCCTGCCCTTTAAACCCATACATCACCCAGTGCCCTTCTTTGCCCTGCCCTTTAAACCCATACATCACCCAGTGCCCTTCTTTGCCCTGCCCTTTAAACCCATACATCACCCAGTGCCCGTCCTTGTCCTGCCTCTAAACCCATGCATCACCCAGTTTCCATTCTTGTCCTGCCTCTAAACCCATGCATCACCCAGTACCCGTCCTTGCCCTGCCTCAAAACCCATGCATTACCCAGTACCCGTCCTTGTCCTGCCTCTAAACCCATACATCACCCAGTGTCCGTCCTTTTCCTGCCTCTAAACCCATACATCACCCAGTACCCATCCATGCCCCACCTCTAAACCCATACATCACCAAATTCCCCCTTACTGCCTCGCTCCTAAACCCATACATCACCCAGTGTCCGTCCCTGCCTTGACTCTAAACACATACATCACCCAGTGTCAAATTTTGCATTTTTCAAATTTTAGCTGGGGGTTAAATTTGACAGTAGTAATTGATTCATATTAACCCCAAAATAAAACATAAACTCGATATTTAAAGTAGTAGTCTGCAAGTTTTGTGGTTTTGGGGATTTGGAGACCCCTCTGGTGAGAATGTGTAACTACAACTGAAGAATGTTGGTTGCTAAATTCTGTCCTTATTGCAGGTATTTGATTATTAAAGTGTATTTAATCCTCTTCTTTAGTAACACAGATGCTGTAAAGTATCGTAGATAATTATCCTGTGATATATCGAATATCGTTATGAGATTCTCTGTGATTTAACACCTTCAGTATCTACAGTAGGTGCAGTATTTCTCCATCACTCTCTCTCCGGGCTGACTGCAGGTGTTATTTATCTTTAGGGAGGGTTTAGTCTGAGTTTACTCAGCTGTATAATACTGAGGTGAATATCCGGCTCTGCTCTGTGTACTCAGCTATTCTTCTACAGGTGCTGGTCAACGAATTAGAATAATTTGAAATAGTGCAATCATGAAATTCTTTGAATGCATTTTTTGTGCAGAAAGCAAATCAGGTGTTCACCGCACCTGTCCTACTCGTTAGACTAATCACAGAACTCGTTACCTGGAAAAAAATTTGCTCAGCTGAGCTTTCCAAAAGGCCCATTTAGGCCATTTAACTGTGACACTGTTGTTTTATTGAATTAGAATAATGGAGAAACCGTTTCATTGAATTAGAATTATTTTTATTATAATTACAATCATCACTTTCTCAGTATTTTGTGGCTGCCCCCTTGGCTTGTATGACTGCCTGAAGTCTCCGCGGCATCGATTTGACCAGCTTGTCGCAAGTTTCCGCACTCACAGCTTCCCAGGCAGTGGCGATGTTCTGCTTCAGTTGGTCCAGCGTAGTAGGCTTTCTGTCGCGAATTTTCTGCTTGACGATGGCCCAAAGGTTTTCAATGACATTGAGATCAGGCGAGTTGGCCGGCCATGCCAAAACTTCAAGCTGTTTTTTAGTGAACCAATCTTTGGTCGACTTTGCCGCATGAGCCGGTGCAAGATCCTGTTGAAATATGAAGTCTTCTTCGCCGAACTGTTCCTCAACAGTCGGAATCAGGAACGTTTCCAGAACATCTTGATATACGGCAGCATTGACAGTCTTCTTGAGGAAGCAGAGTTTCCCTACACCTCGAGCGGACATGCATCCCCAGACCATAACGCTCTGGGGAAACTTGACGGATCTTTTCACGCACTCGTGGTTGTAGGTTTCGCCACCACGATGCCAGACACGAGGACCTTGGTCACTGAAGGAGATGCAGAAGCGTGATTCGTCACTGAAGACCACTTTCTGCCAGTCTTCAGCAGTCCACTCGCCGTGTTCTTTGGCCCACTTCAGCCGTTTCTCCATTTGTTTCTTGTTCAGCATCGGTTTTACTGCTGGAACGCGAGATTTGAAGCCGAGTTCGCGCAGACAACGGTAAGTGGTTGATCTGGAGACGTCAGTGCCGGTCTGCTTGTTCCACAAGTCGGTGAGCTCGGAAGTGGACTTGAACCGGTTGCTGTCTGCGATCTTTCTCAGCTGCTTGTTGTCGCGAGCAGAAGTTTTTCGGACGCCGGAACAGTTGGTGCGCTTGCTGCAGTTTTTCTTGAGAGCTTTGCAGAAGGAAGACTGGCTGATGCCGAGCTGCTCAGCAATTTTAGTTTGGGTCAAGCCTAGTTGGCGAAGGGCTTGAATTTTAGCCACTATTCCGGTTGAGAGGTCGCGCTGCTTACCCATGATTGATTTTACAACTTAGAAATTCTACTCAACCCTGACTTTATACTGCACAGTGAAAACTCTTCACAGAAAACAAAAAATCGAGCATTTATTCTAATTCAATGAAACGGTTTCTCCATTATTCTAATTCAATAAAACAACAGTGTCACAGTTAAATGGCCTAAATGGGCCTGTTGGAAAGCTCAGCTGAGCAAAATTTTTTTCCAGGTAACGAGTTCTGTGATTAGTCTAGCGAGTAGGACAGGTGCGGTGAACACCTGATTTGCTTTCTGCACAAAAAATGCATTCAAAGAATTTCATGATTGCACTATTTCAAATTATTCTAATTCGTTGACCAGCACCTGTACTGTCACAAAGAGCATGATCTGAAACCACAGCTCAGTCCAGACGTCTGCACACAGCTGATTACTGCAGCAGCAGCAGCAGCAGGGCTACAGACCGACAGTCGACGGCTGATCGTAACAGGAAGTGACTTTAAACACTGTTCACTTAAACACAGTTAACCAGAAATCTCATTTACAGATTTACAGAACCAGTTAAAAGATTACATACAGCTTCTCTTTATTTTCCTACATAGTAAATGAATAGTAAAGTGATTTATCAGAATATGAAGGAACACATAATGGATCATGTTGTAACTTAAAAACAGTGTAAAACAAACTAAAATACTGAACTTATCCTGTGCAACAGAGGAAACTCTTGCTCTTTTTTTTCCGGGGGCAGTCCTGATGAGTGCCAGTTTCATCATTATAACATTTTTTGATGGTCTTTGCGGTAACTGCACTTGGGGATACTGGGGATTTCAAAGTGCTTAACATTTTTCTTTTCACACTGACCAACCTTAATTTCTTCTTAAAGTATTTTTTTTTCTTTTTATTACTTTAGTTGAGTATTTCTCGCCATAACATGGATTAGAAGTAGGGCTGCACGATATATTTATCGTTTAAGCATCGTCATGGCGATGTGCGCATGCGCAACGGTCACATGTATGTACTTAAGGCAATTAAATCAAACACGTCATGTTGCAAAGTTTTGATTCTTGACACGAGAAGTAGATACAGAGCGCTGTCTCTGTGTCTGTGTGAGTGACAGGCTCTGGCTTCCTCAGAAGCAGGTGGGGGGGGGTGTTGGTGGCTTGTAAACGCAGCCACCAACACCTTTTAAAAAGCCGTTTAAATGCCTGATTAAAGGGACAATTACTGTAGTTTTGCTGTGAAGGGATTACTGAGTAATTAAGCTGAGAACACATGGTGCGATTTTGGACGTAAAATCCGTCCGTAGGGTTTTAAGGGTTAAGAGGACAGGAGACTCTGTTGATGCTGATCTGGCGGATTCAGACGTACCTTCATGGCGAGAGAGATGAGAGCGCCCTCTGTTGGTCGGCCCATGAGCGTCCCGTTCCTGATCAGAGCATCGTTACACACACAGCCAGCCTGGAGGAAGAGAAGCCTGTTACACACCCATTCCATCATCATCATCATCATCATCATCATCATCACGTTCAGTAGCAGCACTGCTGCTCCTCACCTCCACGATCTTACTGATCCCGGAGTTAGAAAAGCCGTGCACCACCTCCCCGTCCAGCAGCACCTCTCCAGCACTGTTATAGCCCACGCCCGTCACCTGCAGACACCAACCAGACCAATCAGAAACCAGAAAATTCACCACAGTCAGAGTCAGGACTGTTATTTAACTTTACAGTGTATTTAGGTCTGTTTTGGCCGTTACGCTGTTATGCTGCTTCTTTGTTTTTTTATTTTTGTTTTTTTGTGATCAACTTTTTATTTGTTTTAAAGCAGGGAACACAGACACAATATACAAATCCTAGATAAAATTATTACTAAAAACAATCAGTTAGAAAAAATATAAATCAAATGACTCAGCAAAGAACTCGAACACGATTCTGGACAGACTCACAAATTCTCCCAGTTAATTTTAAATTGACTAATGATTATTTTGGTAGTCGACTAATCTGAATTATTTTTCAGATTAGTCGATTAGTTTTAGAGATTTATTTCTGCCATGTCCTCCATCTCTAAAAACGATAGAAACAGCTGAACGTGAGATTTTAAAGGCATTTAAAGTTCTAGATGTTGTTTAAACGTGGAAAGTACTGATAGTGAGTAAATTTATAATATGTTGTGTTTGAGCACTTTTGGAGACACACACTAAGCTGAGTGTGAAAGTGCAAGCTGTGTTTAGTGAGACATTTACCCTTTATCTACTATTGTGTTCTGTCCCCGTCACTTTGTGTAGTGCGATACTGTTACAAATTAGAGTAGTATTAGCATTAGCCACTAACTGTGCTGAGCACTAGCTCTTTTATCGTTCAGAGGTGAGTATTATCGCACTGTAGCCTGCTGCTAACACAGGCTAGCACTGCTGGAGCAGCATTAGCATTAGCTTCTAACCGCTAACCAGCGCTCGTTTTGACTTTAAAATAAAATATTTTTCATTACGGTTTTGTTTACTTACCTTAGCTTAGCTTTAAAGGTCTCACCACCGAGTGAATTAGAAGGAACACAAGGCAACGCCGCTGTTCCTTACTAGTGTCACATCATAATGCGCATCATAATAATGCGGTACAGATTATAGTGCGAAATAAAAAGCTATTTAAACTGTTCTGCATTGTAGATTAAAATGAAACTCATCCAATCTATGAAGAAAATCTCATGGAATTATTTAATAAGCAAAAAATAGTTAAACAAACCAGAATAGTTTCGATTAGTCGACACTGAACTTTGTAGTCGACAAATTTAAATAATCAACATTGTCGATTATATCGACTAATCGTTGCAGCCCTACTAAATATCCCTTTCTGGCGATATTTTGAAAACTACAGATCCAAAGTTGCTGTATCGTTTTCTCGGTGGCTGTAAAACCTGCGAATAACATCTTTCTTTTTATTAAAGGTATAACTGAAGGTCTGAATCATCATTTAGAAGACATAAATAAATGTGGCGTGAGTGGTATATGCTTAGATTAGGTCATTTAGATGTGTACGTCTACTGTAAGAATCCATATATTAACTACATTTGGACATTCCCAAAACATGTGTATAAATGTCTCAGGTGCTGAATTACAGACATTATCAAATATCAGATATTAAAAATATAATTATATTTTTAAATAGGTCTAATGATTACTTACTTTCACAATACAAGACAAAAAAAGAGGGAAGCTTTCAAACAAAACTATTATAGTGCATGAAAATGATTTAGTTTGTCTTGTGATGCCCGGGCAGAGGATCTAAACTCTATCACGGACACGCAAAAGTATAAATGTTCACAGCGGCGTAGGGCACTCGCACAGTATAAACGTGTCTACGCTAAAGTATAAACCAGTCTTCAGTGTCTCAGACTGCCTTCATTGAGCATTTGAAGCAGAGCAGATTTTTCACAGACCTCAAATACTTGGACTGAATCACAGCTTCCTGTTGTAAATTTTAAAAGTATTTGTTAAATTCAGCCTTAATGTTGTATATTTTTTCTACAGCAGCTGTAATTGGTCTTCAGAGCCTCTTCTTCTCGCCCACAATTTCCCAGCTTTGTGATTTAAACTGCAGAGCAACGCAATTTTACTTGATTCACAGGCACACAACTGCAAAAATATAAATGTTCACAGCAACATAGGGCACTCGCACAATATGAAAGTATTTACGCAAAAGTATAAACCAGACTTCAGTGTCTCAGACTGCCTTCGTTGAGCAGATCTTTACAAGACCTCAAATACTCGGACTGCTGTTTCTGTTCAAACTAAATTAGAAGGCATGAACTTAGCCATAAGAGGGCGCTGCTGATGCATAAAAAAAAAGCTTAAAGGCATGATGATAAGTCAGGCTGGAGATACTGGAACTGATAGCTGAAAGCTGCTGCGAGGCTGAAGAAGACGAAACCGAAACTTCACATGAAGCACTGCTCCATACAGCTCCATTAAAACCAATGTAGAATTATAGATCACAACAATATATTTTACCTGCTGTGTGAACGTAGATTAAAATAAAATGCACAACAAGCATTAACGTGTGTGATATGTGATGTATGAGTTCTACCTCTGCGTGCTGCCCGTCTGAGGTAAAGATCTGAGTAACGGTCATTTCGTTCTTCGTCAGAGTTCCAGTCTTATCAGAGCAGATAACATTACAGCAGCCTGGAGAGAAAGATAAAAAAAAAAATAAAAAAATTAATAAAAGAAACCTTCATTAATTCAGGGGTTTATTATAACTGTACTGATCTTGTACATATATTAGCAATATTTAATGTTAGTTATAGTAATAATATTTCTCCATATCTGATAGATTTCTATTTCAGTTACGCTGAGATCTGATTAAAGAAATCATAATAATTCATATGTATATATGTGTGAAAATGCAGTCTAGCTTTTTGTGAACTTTATCAGCTGATCTGAGAAACTGTTAACGAAGGAAACAGAGCTGTGTTTCCTGTTGAACCGGTAGAGTGACTCAGCAGCTTCTGTCACTATTAATATCTCCTCAGCTTTCTGAATAGAGGCCATGGCCTCATTATGCTCTTTAAGTACTGTAGCAAATACAATTCTAATAGTTAGAACACACCTTATTTTTGCACTATAAGCTGCACTTAAAATCTTTTAATTTTCCCAGAAATCATCAGTGCTCCTTATAATCCGGTGCTCCTTATGTATGAATTCTATCAGTCAGGTATTAAGAAGCAGTAAAGTCACTCTGCTGAAGTACAGAGTTATACAGGAGAATCAGAGAAGTTTCTCCAGCACCCAGACTGGAGCAGTATTAACATTAGCCGCTAACCGCGCTAAACGCTAGCTCTTTCGTCGTTCAGAGGTGAGGATTATCGAGTATAACACCGGCTAGCACTGCTGAAGCAGCATTAGCATTAGGATTACTGTTTTGTTTACTTAACTTAGCTTAGCTTTACAGGTCTCACCACCCAGTGAATTAGAAGGATATTTATTGTGACACCACTGTTCCTTCCAAGTGTTGCATAATGCACCTTATAATCCAGTGCACGTTATCACCTTATAGCACAGTTCACACTGTTGCTCTTCCTCTAGACCAGGGGTCAGCAATAAGCGAATGAAACAACTGGCCGGTGAGGTTGTTTGAACTATAATGAACGATAACGATTTATTTTTTACTTTTTTTTTGTGAGCTTTTGTTCACATTCCTCCCCTGTCTCTCTCTCCGTCACGCTCGGCTTGACTTTAGTTTCCGCCCGTTCTCGTTTTTCCGCCTGTTCTTTTCCCCTGCTGTGTCCCAATTCACTAGCTGGGGAGGTGGAAGTGTATTGGAGCATGACCCTTACGACACGGGTTGGATCCCACGTGAGAAGCACTGCATTTATTTATTTATTTTTTCTTTCTTTTTGGGTTTACCTGCTTTGAGATCAACTGTTCTGCAATTGGGTTCAACAACCCTCTGGGCTGGAGAGCTGCTAGTCTGTAGCAGCACTCCATCCCATTACACTACATTTTACAAAACAGAATTTTTTTTGTGGCCCGCAGCCAAACTTAAAAGAGAACTCTGGTGTTTTGTTGTAGTAAAACATGCTAAAAATTCTTATCTTTGATGAATAGCACACCTCCGTTCTCCCACAGCGTTCAGAGATCCAGAAATTTTAACAGTTTGTCCAACAAACACCCTTCAGACTGGGAGATACGGGGCATAATTTACCCTGATAAATCACTTTTTACAACTTTATCCAGCTCAAAGTAGCTCTTCACACCTCCTTACTAGAATCCGGAGAGCCCTGACATTTAAAACGAGGCATTAATAACTTAAAAAGTGCAGAAGAAGCTTATTAAAAACACTGTTTACATCCTATAACACTACTAGCTTCAGCTCCGAGCGGCGCCATCACTGTACTGATAATGACAGACACATATATACACAAGTGATGGTGGCGCCCAGAGCTACAAAGAAGCATTATAGGATGCAATCAGTGGTTTTTGGTTTTTAATAAGCTTCTTTGTGCACTTTTTTAAAGTTATTTATGCCTTGTTTTAAATGTCAGGGCTCTCCGGATTCAAGAAGGTGTGGAGCTACTTTGAACTGGATGACGGTGTAAAAAGTGATTTATCATTTATTATGTCACCCAGTCTGAAGGGTGTTTTTGGACAAACTGTTAAAATTTCTGGATCTCGGAAAGCTGTGGGAGAGCGGAGGTGAGCTATTCATCAAATCATGTTTTACTACAACAAAAGTACAACATTTTTCACCAGAGTTCTACTTTAAATCTAGTCTGGGAGGATGCCGCCCATAGTTACACTGTTGGTACAGTATTCTCAGATACAGGAGACTGGAGGACTGGAGTCGTCTCTAGTGTAAATATACTAATGTTCAGTTTATGACTGTCCTCAGAGGGTGGAGGACACAGTAATAAAGTTCAAAAGTAACAATAAAATCATACGTCCTGCTGCTTTAAAACCAAGCTTTAAAATCTATAAACTAAAACAAGCCCATATCCTCCTCTCCATCCCTCTTCTACGTACTCAGAGTCTCCACTATAGGGAGCTTCTTCACGATGGCCCTCTTCTGCACCATCCTCATCACTCCCAGCGCCAGCGTCACCGTCACCACGATCGGCAAACCCTCCGGAATAGCGGCTACAGCAAGACTACAACCAGACAAAAGATCACAAGATTAAATAAAGTATACAGTCATAAACCAATGTTTATATTAACCACTTTATAGTAACCCATATATACACAGTACACAGGTTTTGATAAATAAACTACTGTATTTTTCGCACTATAATTTGTACAAAAAATTCTTTAATTTTCCCAGAAATCATCAGTGCTCCTTATAATCCGGTGCTCCTTATGTATGAATTCTACCAGTCAGGTATTAAGGAGCAGTAAAAGCAGTCTACTGAAGTACAGAGTTATACAGGAGTTTCAGTGAAGTTCTTCAGTAGTGTTAGCATTAGCCGCTAACCACTATTTTCACCGTTCAGAGGTGAGTATTATCGGCCTGCTCATAACTCCGGCTGGCACTGCTGGAGCAGCATTAGCATTAGCTGCTAATTGTGCTAAACGCTAGCTTTTTCCCCGTTCACAGAAGAGTACAATTGGCCTGTAGCCTGCTGCTAACCTCAGCTAGCACTGCTGGAGCAGCATTAGCATTACCCGCTAACTGCGCTAAGTGCTGACTCTTTCACCACGCAGAATTCAGTGGTGTTGAGAGTTGAGTATTATCAGCCTGTAGCCTGCTTCTAAGCCCCGCTAGCACTGTCGGAGGGGTTAGCCGCTAGCTTAGCTTTACTTAACTAAGTTAGCTACCGGCCACCACCACCCAGCAGCGAGACCTTAAAATCTTAATATGCACCTTATAATCCGGTGCACCTTATTAAGAAAATAGACGTTTATTAATAATACGGTGCAACTTATGGTGCAAAAAAAAGGTAGATGAATAGAACCCAGTTAAACAAACAAGACAAAAAAATATATATACTTGCTCATTTATTTGTTGAGAAAAATAGCATACCTGACTCCTATCGTGAACATGTCCAGGATGTATTTTCCCTGGAGCCACCCCACCATCATGATCACACCTGAAAAACAGCAGCACACACCACAAAATGTTCTAATCAATCGGTTGTTAATCTGAAAATGCTGATTTTTTATCTCGTCATGGAGGTATTGAAAGAGTGGGTCATGCAGCAAGACAATGACCCTAAGCACACAAGTTGCAGTTTGTTGTAGTTGTCTTCTCTGTTCCAAATCTGTTGATTCGGATGAGTTCTTTTACTTGGCTACTTGGTTTGGTTTGTTTTCACACAGGCGCAAACCTAAACACACCAAAATGCTCCAAAATGATTGGTCAGAGCTGTCTGGTGCGGGAGCAAGAAAGTAAATACAGAAAGAAGCTTCTGTGTTCCAGAGCAGTGCACATTGGCACACAGTTGCATGGGTGTGAGCTTTAGATGCATTAGTTAATAGCTGTATTAATTATTATACGGGTAATAAATCAGGTTAAACTGCACCTGAACAGCCGTTCAGCTCAAATAAAGAGTATATGTTGTAAAAACGCACTAGGAATTTGACACTTAAAAAAGGCTTTTATTTTGCAATACTCAGAACCAACCAAAATCTAAATTGGTAGGTTTTAAATATTTGATATGTACAGAAGTTCACGGCACCCAATATGCAATAAAAAAACTCTTTTGAAAAGTACTAAGAAGTCGGTTCCGAGTCCATACAAATACTTAAGTTAATTTTTATTAAGGCTACAAAAAGAAATATTTTAAACAGTACCATCTTTAGCTTTGTAATTTAAAGATGTTTTCAATTTGAGTTTAGCGAGCATTTCACCCCTAAGTTTGGTTTGTTTTCACACAGGCAAAAAATCTGTGTGAAATCTAAAAATCTTTTGAAAACGTCCAAAAAATTTGAGATTAAAGAAAGACTTTTATTTCCTGGGAATCAAAATCAGAGAGAATTTAAAAATCAGTAGGTTTTGAATACGTAAATACAAAACAGTTCTTGTTTTGTATTTACGTATTCAAAACCTACTGATTTTTAAATTCTCTCTGAAGTCAGTTCCATGTCCATACAAACACTATGCTTAATTTTTAATAAAGCTGCAAAAAGTAAAGTTTTATACAGCATCATCCTTAGCTTTGTGATTTAAGAGCGTTTTTATTTCTGTAGTTGGTTTCTTTGGTCTGAATCAGTTAATAAAAAGTTTATTTACTTGGAGCATTTTCTTGCTTGGTTTGGTTTGTTTTCACACAGGCACAAACCTTAATGCGCACTAATAAAGTGCATTATTAACTAATGCAGCTAATGCAGAATTTCACACAAAAGAAGGACTTTTACTTTAAAATACTTGTTTAAAAGTACAGATGTAAATCTGTACCTCAGAAATAAAAAACAAACAGAAATAAGAAATCAGACATGAAAACTGTAATATAGATGAATATCCACTGTATTGAACACAGCTGAAAACTGAGAATCACAGTTAAAAGCTACAGTAAGGTAAATGGTCTGCACCTGTAATATGTAATATGTTTATCTTTACATAATAACATAATAACTGCTTTATTACCTATGATGCAGAAGGAGTAGAGCGAGAGCTGCTTCCCCAGCAGGTCCATGCTCTTCTGTAACGGGGTTTTAGGGGCCTGTTTTAAAGAAAACACACATTTATGTAAGTTGTATAATATTAATATGATTTAATGCTAATTATTTAACATTTCTGACTGAAACTAAACACAGTAAAACACTTGGATGAATGTTAGAGCTGGATGATACTTCCCTAAAATATCACAAAATTTCAGGATATTTTGGCAATTTCGATATTCTTGGTCATATGAAAAAACATTAACATTTTAAAAATAATAATAAAAATATGTATTTCTTTAACATTATTTTCATTCATTCAGTAGAAGCAATAATAAACATCTATAAACCTTTATTTATACAGTAAAAAGTAACTTACCTATACTCTGATACTATGATTTTGTACTAGTATAACATAGTAATAGTATAACAAAATGTTAAAATGAACATAAATAAAGAATAACACAAAAACCTTACGAAGGTAATACAAATTTCTAAGTGCCTTTTTTGGTTTCTTTTGTTGATTTGTGTTACTTTTACTTTCTATTTTACTACACTTATTTTTTTATACATAAGTCTTGGTAAGTTACTGTCATTTACAAAATAGACCATTTTTTACATTTCTCCTGAATATATAAAACTGTAAGATTATACTAAATAAAACATTTACATTTATTTTGTTTTAGTAGTATATTTTTAAAATTACATTTTTAAAAATGCAGTGTTTTGCAATATCTCATCGAAAAATATCCTTATCTCAAAAACACCCTGAAATATTACGATATAATTTTAGGGCCATATCGCCCAGCCCTAGTGAACAGATTATCAGTACTAATAGATTATAGTGTTACCTCTTCTGCTTGCATCATCTTGAAGACCTCACCAAATTCAGAGTTCTCCCCAGTACCGATGACGATACCCTAAAACACACAAAGTAAATAAGAATTAAATAATCCACAAGATGCATCACCAAAAAAAAAAAATCATCTTTGTAGAGCTACAATTCTGTTTCTCACATCCTCAGAGAGTTCTTTACCATGAGGTGCCATGTTCAATATCCAGATTTTTCTAAAATCAAGGGGATTATAAGAGTTTATCCTGCTTTTGTTGGAGTAACTGTCTCTACTGTACAGAGAAGACTAGATTCTACTATATTCTTTAGCATTCAGCGAATTTAAGACAAACTAATTTAAGATGAACAAATTTAAGATGACACAAAGCATGTCTAGTTTCTGCAGAAAAGTACTGCCAATAGAATAGGACCCTCCAGAGCCTCCAGCAATGATGGAGCAATGATGAGCTGGGAAGTTGGGAATAAATTTTGTTGGGTGGTGATCATCCAACATCCTGACCTCAGTAACGCTCTCCGGGGGGGGAAAAAAAAAAAAAAAAAAAAAAAAACTTCAATATTTTGTTTTACCTGTAATTCTGCTTGGTGTGTATTCATTAATTTCTTCTAGCTATTTGGGATAAGTAGGACCGAACAAGTACAAAAACAAAACCTTTTAGCAAAAAAACTCATATGAGTAGTTTATTTATTTATTTTTTATTGGCAGTGAGGGGAAATAGTTTAACATTTTACAAAATTTCATGGTGCAGAAAAGCAGAAATGTAATGTCCTCATTTGAGGTTGTAGAGTCTAAAGAGGTTAAATAAATAAATTCATTTATTTATTCATTCATTCATTTAGGCACAGCGTTGTGGATCGATGGCGTAATTCGATTCCTCTCTTTTCGAGTGAATCATTGCGGTTTGCTGATGTTTTTCTATTTTACTCGGTTAAAAACACTCATACAGTGTGAGGAACAGCAGCAGGAGCCCCTCAGATACAGTGCTGTTCTCTTTTTTCCCAAGGCTCTCCACATAGCGAGACGAGCGTTTGACTCCACAGAGCTGAGCTACCATTATCGCAGTCTATTAGCTTGTTATGCTAAATGGCTAGTATTAAATAGCAAGCCGTTTCTGCTTCTTTGGTGGCGCTGTTCTACAAAGTGCTCTACAAAGCTTTTAGTAGTATGGCGGTATGTGAAAAATGCATACAGCACTACAGTATTATAATATCTCAGGGTAGTTTTGATGCTTTTTAAATGAGAATATTGTATTGTGTTGCGTTATTGAGATTAACTGAGAGCTTTAGCACAGTGACAGTGTGTCTTAACGCGTTTGCTAACTGGCCAGTAACACACTAACTTACAAAGCGTAACTCTTTGGAGGTCTGAATGAATGATAAGCTGTTCAGTGTCACTGGAGAAGTGAGTGGGTGGTGGACCTACATGTGGACTATTGGAGATGTTAAATAAGGATTAAAAGTGGAGATTAGAAGTACCTTAGCTTTGCCACAGCGCACCAGAGTACCCATGAAGGCGATGTTGCTCCGGGAAGTGATGTCGCCGTTGGTGGCGGCCGGCTGAGGGGCAGATGTTTTGGAGCAGGGTGTGGTTTCTCCTGTTAGACTGGACTCATCCAGACTCAGATCTACTGCCTGTAAAATCACAAATTATTAGGAAAACATGCTAAATACACAAACACACTCCGTAAATTCAATAAAAGTGTGTTGGCACCTCAAAGAGCCGAAGGTCAGCAGGAACCCTCTCTCCTACAGACAGACAGACCGTATCTCCAGGAACCAGCTCTCGCGCCAACAGGTGCTCCAATCTCCCCTCTCTTATACTGAGAAAGAGAGAGAGACAAAGAGAGAGAGAGAGAAAGAGAGAGAGAGACACAAAGATTATTTTTAACACTCCGGTGTGCAATATTTTGTAATAGTTACAGTATATCCTTGGTGTAAAACTTGACCCTTTCAAATATTTAGAATAAACAGAAAAAAAAAAAACATTTTGTAGCAACATTAACTTTGATTTAGTATAATATAACCAAATAATCAAAGTGTAGACTGTTTAGTTAATGTGTATAAACTGCAAATACTCTCAAAACCTTACAGCAAATATCACAATACAAACAAATACAAAATAAAGTTCTCGCAGGTGTTTCTAATAAAGTGGTTAAAAGGGGTTCAATCTGTATGTGTAAGCTGATGAAATGCAGTGTGTTTGTGTGTGTGTGTGTGCATAAAGTGTCGGTGCTGAAGGTTTTGAAGTGCTAATCTGAGATGTGTGTGTGCACAAGTGGAAATTACAGCCTGTCTCTCTTTCTCTCATGTTTTCGGAGATCTAAACGGCTTGGCAAGATGCAGGGGGTGATCAGAGGGCTTTCAGTAGAGGGGCAAGCGCTAGGGGGCGACATGTAGAGGGGAAATTGCTAGAGGGCGATCGGCAGAGGGGCGATCGGCAGAGGGGCAATTGGCAGAGGGGCAATCCACAGAGGGCGATCGGCAGAGGCCGATTAGCATAGAGCCATCGGCAGAGGTAAGATTGCTAGAGGGCGATGGGCAGAGGGGCGATTGCTAGAAGGTGATTGACAGAGGGGCGATTAGCAGAGGGGTGATTGCTAGAGGGCAATCGGCAGAGGGGCGATTAGCAGAGGGGTGATTGCTAGAGGGCGATCGGCAGAGGGGCGATTAGCAG